>NW_022884535.1:0-54463 GCF_011952205.1 Bombus bifarius
TATTGAACCCTTCACTTCTGCAGAGATTATAGAATCAATCGGTCGCTTAAACCCCAAGAAAGCAGCGGCGTATGATCTAATAGGCAATAAAGCAATCAAGGAACTTCCCATAAAAGGGATTGCACTCGTCATATCGATTTTTAATGCAATTCTTCGCCTTCGAATACTTTCCTAAGGCCTGGAAAATTTCACTGATTACTCTCATCCCTAACCCCGGAAAACCAATATATGAAACTAGGTCCTATCGCCTAATTAGTCTTTTACCTACCCTGTCAAAACTATTCGAGAAAATGCTAACGAATAGACTCCTTCCACACCTAGAGGATTTGAAAACACTCCCAGATCATCAATTCGGTTTTCGGAAACAACATTCAACAGTAAAGCAAATCCATCGCATATTACCAACCCACATTATCAACCAAACCCTTGAAAAGAAAAAATATTACTCAGCGGTATTCCTAGACATTCTACAGGCATTCGGCAAAGTCCTACCACACACCTACTACTCCATCCTAAAGTCCTACCCACTTCTGTGAGATGGAGAGGCTGAAGACCGAAGCCGAGGACAGATGGAGGGTGGAATGGACGTTCCACAATCCCTACAGCTGGACTAAGAGGTTGATAGAGGACCCGTTGATCTTCTACAGAACGAAGAGGGGCGTCAACTACCACGTCATGCAGATTCTCACTGGGCACCGTATCTTCAACTGGTACCGTCACAGGATTGGGAAAGAGACGCACACCAGTTGCTGGGATTGCGGAGCCGCCGTGGACGATGCCGAGCACGTGCTGTTCTGGTGCCCTAGATGGACAGGGGAGCGCGCGGAGTTGGAGGCCGAGATAGGAGAAGAATGTAGGATAGAGAACCGGATCGTGGAGAAGCTATGGCTCAAATTTAGTAATGTGTGCACCACAGTCATGACGAATCGGCTTAACAAGGAGAGGGAGGTGGAGGCTCTGCGGAGAAGAGTTTAGCGTGGAAGATTGCCGATGAAGATGGGTACGCATAAATAAAGGCCAACCCGAAGTAATGTCGAATGATTGTACCGGGTTGGTACCTCGAGTACCTCAATGCAGTGAACAGGAGGAGGGCATTTTAGTGGGTACGGCGACGTCATCTGCCGAGTCCCACATAACTCAGTGACGCGGGTCATAACATTTTCCCCTCCTCGCGCGCAAAAAAAAGGTGTAGTTTATTGCAATAATGGGATTGTTACAGTTCTGACAATTAATCACGGTGATTAGGCACTCGCGACACCAGTGACAATCTGTATTGCCCGAGTAGCCGAGCTAACTGGACGTGCAAAGTAGTGCTTCAGAAAAGTGCGGCAAGTGGGGATGAGAAAGTTAAGAACGGTTACGCCCATAGCCAAACGGTGGAAACCCGTGTCTTCTATTAAGAAGACTAGCAACCTACCATGAAAAATATTGCACCAATAAAATTATAAACAAAAAAGATCAATGCTACATGTACAAAACAACAGATACATCAAAAACAAGTCAACAAACAAACCAAGGACAGGACTGCTCAGCCACAGTTGAAGTTGACATGGAAATCAACAAAGTAACAACTCAACAGGACGAAAGCTGGAAGGTAGCCAGCTATAACAAAAAAAGAAAAATAACAGGTAATCTAGATACGGAAAAGCAGCGATGGCTGCAAGAATTACCGCTAAGAAACTCCTTCAGCTCGCTAACAGAAGAATCAGACGACAACCCAACAAGCAACACCACAACCCAATCAACATATATCACAAACCCACCACCAATATTTGTTGAGGCGCAAATAATAGACCCGCTTATCGATCAACTTAACAATATTGTTGGAAAGGATAGTTACACAATAACACAAACAAAACTAGAACAAATAAAAATCTAAACAAACACACCAGAAAATTACAGAAAAGTTATACAAGATTTAAGGGGAAAAATGCCATATACCACACGTACCAGCTCAAAAAGGAAAGGAGCTACAAAGTAGTTATAAGAGGACTGCGCCCAAAAATCAACACAAAAAAACTAAGTGACGAATTAGCAAAGATGGGTCACCAAACAAGAACTATAAACAATATTACAAGGTACGATACGAAGCAACTACTACCGCCATTCTTAATAGAATTAGAACCTAAAAATAACAACAAGGAAATTTTCGATATTAAAAAAATCTTAAACACACTAATCACAGTCTAGCCATCCAGGCACAAAAAAGACATACCACAATGCATGAGGTGTCAACAATATGGACACAATAAAAATTATTGCAACAGGAACCCGGCGTGTGTCAAATGCGCAGAAAAGCACCTAACAGCGAACTGCCGACACACGGGAAAAATAAACGACGTCAAATGCTATAATTGCGGTGGAAATCACCCAGCGAGTTACAAAGGCTGTCTAGTAAGAAAGCAACTTCAAGGCAAACATTTTCCGCCGGGACAATCTCCACACGCAAGCACACGCAATTAGAAGAGCAGACAACACATGGGCAAGAAGCAACGAAGAGCAAGCTGAAGAATTTTCCAACCACCTATGCAACACATTCACGGCACACAACATCAACAACAGCAACCATAATAGTCATACGGACGAGGATGCGCTAACTACTAGTACACCAACTGACAATCACTACACCATACCCAAAGCAACAGCACAAGAAATCAGAAATATTATTGAGAAAACAAAAAACAATAAAGCACCAGCAATCGACCTAATTAACGGCAAAATCTAGAAAAACTTTCCGCCAAAAGCGATAAGACAAATCACAATAATAGTAAACGCAATACTGAGAATACAATACTTTCCAAAAGCTTGGAAACTGGCACAAATCATAATATATATAATATATGTCGGAGACGAGAGAATACCGGAGCCTCTGGAATTTTGGATAATCCCGCAACATTGTAATCTAGAGTCTACGACAGCTGTAATTAAACAATTGTAGTTATTCAATCCGATTGTAATTGTTCGAGATTGGTAATAGTGAGCTTTGGCTCGAGGCGACAGTCTGTCGCCCAACGTAGCCGCGGTCAAGGGATGAACGCTTTGTCTAACAAAGGTACGGAGTAATTCTATAGCTCTCCTTAAAGGAAATATTTATGATGGCACGCGACGGTAAACATTCCAACGGTCTCTGTCCCGTAGCTCGCCACACGCAGAGCCTATTCTCCGAGTAAGATGATTGCCAGATGTCGACGCGTCTTCGCAGTACATGTTCAGCTTTTTTTTGTGTGTGTGGAGAAATCCTCATGGACACTCCGCTGCTGCAGGACGCGTAGCAGCAGAGCAGTGTCGGTCTCCTAACAACTAAAACTCCACGATGACCATCCTACGCGTGCGACGGGGGTGTTCCAGGAACCTCAATGAATTAACTTATATTGCGCCCTCTTCTCGCTTCTCGCCTTGTTCGAGCTAGTCCTAGTATCTTCCGTCTATTGTGCTGGCGTTAGGGGGCTCCTTGCCCCTAGCGCTGCGCTCCTTCAGGCGTGGTCCGTTGGAACGGCGTTGGGGCGGCTTTAGGTCGCCTGACTGTCATCCTTCTCCATCGTCTTATCCTGCAGGGGTGAGAGTTTTTCTTCCTCTCCCTTTCCACTCGCTCCTTCGCAAGCATAACTCGCTCGCAGAAGTGGCGCACGTCCTCGTATTCCTGTGGCCCACTCAGCATCGCCTCTATAATCGCTGGGGGGGGGGGTCAGTGTTCCTCCTGTGGCGTGCCACAGGGAGTGTCGGGGCAGCTCCCACGCCGGGCAGAGCTCCAGGGTGTGCTGCGCCGTGTCCCTGTCCTCTCCGCAGTGGTGGCAGATGTCTGTCGTCTCCCGTCCAATTCTCTTCAGGAACTCACCGAACACGCCGTGTCCGTTGAGTACATGTTCAGCTAGCCTGAGGACCCGTTATAAATCTTAAGTCCTTCAAACAAACAGTCTTTGTCCCAACTACGAGAAGATACAGGAGACCTATTTTTCCAACGAACAACGTCTCCCACTAGCAACTTTCTCTCAAGGGCAACTAGCATCTTATTCTAACCAGCGATATGGAGATTACCCAATTAGCAGCAACGCCAATTTCCCTTACTTTCTGAACGAAGGCTTTTCTCGACGAATCCGATGATCTCGTGTCCTTAGACACACCCCGTGATAGTTTTCCTCTGTGGCATCATCGGAACGGGAAAGGCATTCTTTCTGGCGACCTCATCAAGAGTAACGTCTTTACAATCAGCAACTATTCAGACTTAGATTTCGTGAGAACGTTCATCTATCATCCCGTTGACCGCGGATTCGTTATCGAACCTGAGATCATTGTCACTAGTGCTGCAAGCGCTTAATCGCCGTGTTTGAACCTGTGTTACCCATACTTGTGTCAATAAACCGTAATGTTACTATACCGCGACAATGGCTAATTTCAATGAGGAATCATCTAACGCTCCCAACCCCATCCTCGACGTTTCTCCGACATATAAAAAAGGTGAATGAACAATTGCCCGTTCGTATACTTTATTCACAAGGCGAAGTTACACTTCAATAGCAAAATACAGACTGACTTACTGACTACAGGACTGGGATCTTTACCTCCTCACTATGATTCACATATCTCACGGGTGGGAATCCGGCTACTGTCTATTCTCACTGCTATCGCATGACCAGGTGTTATATGCATATTCTGAGATAGATCATGGGAGTTGTGGTGTCTTCACAAGAGATACCCTGCTTTCTCCCATGGGTTATTTACATTTTCCATTTCTGCTGCTATATTTTTATTGATTGTAGTATAATTCGACACTACGTTTGATGTACGGTACAAGGAGAAATGAGAACATTCTCAATATTATACGTTTTACGAGTTTATATTTTTTAAATGTTATATTTTATAAATTATATACATTCAGAAAAGATATGAAAGTTATAGAAGGAAATCTAAATAGAATCTTGTCATATTTTTTATTGATTACTATTAAAGTGTTTTGAAAGCAAAATGATAACATATAGCTCTACACAATATTTTATTGTTTTACTTCTCACTAAATTTTGCAAGTAAACCAATTAGTCAATCAAAGAAAGACTACAAATACATTGCAAATAACTGTAACGCCCTAAAAATTACAATATTCATTAATAGATATTGAAACATGGTAACATAATGCTTAGAAAGGTCTGTAAAATATAACACAAGGGTGAGCAGAGAGCAATCGCCGGTATCAATGAAAAAGGATATGCCAAAATAGTAGGTCTTATTAAACAATCTTTTATTAAACGATCAACGTTTTTTTGCAACGATGTAAACATTTGAAACATTCATCCAACACTGATACAAATTCAATAATCTTTTCGAACTCTTACAGCTCAACAAACCGGAAAACTACTATATAATAGCAGGAGACCTTAACGCAAAACATACAAGCTGGAAAAACGAAATAAACAACACGAGAGGCAACTTCATTAGAAACTGGCTAGACAATAAAAGCATCCATTACAAAACAAACTTATACAGTTACCCTCTTACCCAAAAGGACGCTCATACCTGGACATATGCCTAGCAGATGCGCGACTAAAATTTTAAAACCTACGTCCAAATAACACCCTCAAAACCTTAGCCTATGACAGTGACCATAACGCCCTAATATTTCACGTAAGCAAGGAAACATCTGACCTCCTAACACTCGAAGCACAGACCGAGATACCCAGGTACAACTACAAAAAGACAGACTGGAAAAAGTTCCAAAACATACTCGAACAAAACTGCGATCTAAAGATCTGCAACAACGTCAACCTAACAAACAGACAAATCCACGCATTCATAGACGAAATAGAAAAACATACACAAACCGCTCTCCAAAAATCTGTGCCTGTTGGAATACAACGATATCAGTCGCATGCGGATAGAGTGTTTGATCATACGGATTCTTCCGTTCGTTGCCCAGCGCCATCCCCACTAGCGTGCGTTCGTGAGATGCACCACGGCAGTTAGCACGTGCATGCTTTTTCAAAAAACGCCGGAAGAAACGTGAGGATATGGATGGAACATTCTAGATAGGCACGTCGAGAAGCTACTAGAAGGTTCTGTGACACATGTGGCGCCACACAGACACCCACACAGGTCACACTCATTACTGCATAGAGAGTGGGGCTCTAAACCTTTTCAAGGGCCATGGGTCACTAAGCCAGTCTGTGAATAACTAGCCAACTGTCTACATTCCAGAACGCACATTTATAACTCTCGAAATAATTGTTTAATAAATATCACATTGTATTATTTCAACACAAACATTGTGTCTTCCACAGAATATTAATCCTAATTCCAAGATTAAGTTCTAACAGTGCCAAACATAAAACAAAAAAACTCATGCGAGCCCTATATCAACAACAGAATAAAAGAGCTACATCGAGACAAAAGCTACATAATCTCCAAGATAAACAACATAAAACTTAACTATTCTTACGACAAAAGAGAAGAATTAGAATTCCTAAAGTACCTACTATACTAAATAAAAGCGCAAATGAAACAAGAATTCGCAAATTCTATAAACCATTACTGGACAAACAAAATAAAAAACATCTCCAAAAATAACTCAGCAAACATGTTCCCACAAATAAATCAAATCTTCAGACCAAAAGGACAAAACCCCATCCCACCTCTCAAATTGCCCCCAGAAAAAGCCTCCCTCATCCAAGAAGCAGGTATAACGATACACAACACCATCAAAGACACCGAGGGTAACTTCATAATGACTAAAACAACAGAAAAAGTAGACATTATCGGCACCCAGTTTTCCAAAATACACACACAAAACGAACACATGGGCCGAGATCAACTAAACAGAATTATCATCGCCGAAACAAACAAACTCAAAAATGAAATGGAACAAGACAAAGCGCTAAACAAAACAGTCTGCACATTCTCAAACGAAAATACCGCAGACAACTCCAAACAACCAGATCTAGAAATAAACTACTTCACAAATTACAATCAATTAAGCACAATATTCTCCAAACTAAACAACAAAAAATCCTCCGGCTTCGACGGCATACCAAACATTTTATTCAAGCGCCTACCGAACAAAATAAAATGGTACTGCACAGTACTCTTCAACAATGCACTAAACAACACATATTTCTCCAGAAAATGGAAAAAAGCCAAACTGATATCTATTACAAAAAAAAGATAAAGACGGCTCATCGCCCGCAAACCTACGACCCATAAGTCTCCTCCCCAACATAAGCAAAGTATTTGAAATAATCATAAACAACCTCTTAACCTCCTTCTGCACAAAAAATGACATAATCCCAGAAAATCAATTTGGCTTTCGGTACAAACATTCCACAATTCGCGCAATAAATAAATTTACGTCGGACATCTGCTGGGCCCTAAACGCAAAACAACGAGTAGCCGCCTGCTTAATAGACCTCGAAAAAGCTTTCGACACAGTCTGGATCCCAGGTATCATATACAAATTGATCAAGATAAACCTTCCTAAACACCTAATTAAAATAGTCTGGGTCATGATCACAAGCAGAACATTCGTAATGACAGAAGGTTCAAACACATCAAGCAAAGAATTCCCCATAACAAACGGTCTGCAACAAGGTACAGTAAATTCCCCGCTACTTTTCAGTATTTACAACAGTGACTTACTAAACCTCTTTAATCTCAATACATCCACCCACAAACGCTCCATAGCCTTCGCAGATGACCTAATCATCTACGTAACAGGCCGCAAAACGAAGACAATAAAAAATGAACTGCAAGAACTTTTCGAAAAAATAAACGACTATTACCACTCATGAAAACTAAAAATCAACACAAGCAAATGCGAAACCATACTCTTCGGACCCAAGTTAAGTGAAATCGGCCCAACAGAAAGAGAACACTGCAGAGAATTCCAAGTAAGAGAAAAAACAGACAAAGGGGCTCTCATACCACACAAAAATTGCGTAAAATACCTAGGAGTAAACATAGACTATAAATTAAGCTACAAGCAGCACACCGAAATTCAACTTACTAGGGCCAATAAAGCATTCTGGAAAATAAAAAACTATTCCACTCCAAACATCTCGACAGCAAAGTAAAAATTCTATGCTATCAAGCACTAATCAGACCGATCATAACCTACGGCTGCCCAATCTGGTACAACATATCAGCCTCCCAAATGGAAAAAATTCGCATATTCGAAAGAAAATGCATCAGGGCTTGCTTAAGTACTTACAGATCCGAACACAGCGCATGCAAAAAATATGTAAAAAACAAAATAATATACGACCTAGCCAACATTCACCGCATAGACTGTCACATCCTAAAGCTAATAAGAAACCACTTCGCGCAAGCGGCAAAGATAAAAAAAAATTGTTTAATCTTCAGTTGCTTATTTCCAAACGACGCATATTACAAAAACACTCTGACAACAGGCTACATCCCCCCCAGAAGCTTTCCTATACCTTGACGAAAAAAACTACCTCCAGGACCAAAATAATATTCCAATAATCTATCACATAAGAAGAAAAATAGGGATCAAAACTATACTTTACGAAGAAAACCTAAATGGACAGACCGCAGACACTAGGTGGAGATACAACATGGCGCTCCCTCTGAAAGACACTAAAGACAAACATAGAAAAAATACAAAAAAATATTGGTGGATACTGAATCCATAATAAAATAAGAGAGAAAATTCCATTAAACCGATTAAAACTCAATTCTGCCCCCGTACAACGATCCTCTAAGGCAGCGGAGTTCAAGGGCGTAAAAGAGGGAGTGAAGCCGGCAGCTTCGGTCACTTCTACAGTGACGAATAGGCCCGAGGTGTTGGAAGAGCACGGAATCAAAGATCAGCAGAAGAAGCTGGATACTGCAACTGCGAAGCATGCTTCTTCAACGTGAGGAGATGGGATCCGCCCCAATCCATAAGTCCCGAGAGCAAATGGACCGAGGAGAAGTTTCAGTCAGTATTAAAGAAGAAGTGGAGTGATGTCCAGCGTGAATGGCCCCTTGGCGACTGCGGATGTGGTCAGCCGGTGTGGGGTCTAGAGTGCGATGACTTTCTTACTACGTTGAGACGCGATGAATAACCCCCGCATGATCACTGCGACGGTTGTGACTTGGGCAGCGGCGTACTGGAGGAAAAAGGGTGAAAACGGGGAAGATGAAGGGGGTAATGGGCATTTACTGGTCCGACAGCGATGCGGTTAGAGATTTAGTCACGGCGAGCAGGGAGACCATGGACGTCCTGCAGAAGAGCGAGGGTGGGAAGATAAGGCCTGTCGCCAAGACCGGCAACTCCGTCATTCGCAAGATGAATTACCTGAGTGAGGTGCTGGAGAGAGGGTTGCACGGGAGTAAATTAAGCACGTTGTTCGCAGGTGAGCTTGGGAACGAGGCAATTGGCATGGATCTAATCGATGCGGCGAGAAATTTCCGTACATGGAAAGTGCCCCTTGTTCAAGCAGGCTTTGACCAGCATCAGAGAAATGTGGTGATAGCGGTGACGCTATTTTGCATAGGCAGACATCTTTTAAAATTTGTGCCGTAAATAAGAATAGTTATTTATATAATCAGTCTTACCTTGTCAAGGGGAAAGAGGATAAATTTCTTTATCACTGACAGGGTTAAGCATGCAGTACCTACAAATTAAATACATTGGCTCACCTTACCAGCGTGATAAGGGTGATGGGGCTAAGTGGGACTCAGCAGATGGTTGCCATACCGACTAAAAACCTCTCCTCTATCCGCTCTTCTTATGGTACACGTACCAACCCCGGAACTGCCTTTAGGCATCACTTCAGGCCCTAACTTCCTATTCTTCTTCTCCTTTCTACGTCCATCTCCTGTTTCTGCCTCGCCTTCATAATTCTTCTGCACAGTGCGTGGAACTTATTCCAGTTCTCTTCCTTAATTACCTCCTCAATAACATTTCCTCTCGTCAATGTCGTGCCAACATAGCTCTCCAGTTCGGTCCTATTGAGAAACCTGCCCCACCTAGGGCAGTGAAATAACGCATGCTCCGCGTCGTCTACCTCTGTGTCGCAATCCCAGTATCTGGAGTGAACTTCTTTGCTGATCGTCCTACGGTACACGTTGAATATCCCATGTCCAGTCAACAGTTGCATCGTCCAATGGTAAATATGTCTTTTGTATTTCTTAAACGTACAAGCGTCATTTACTAACATCTTGGTCCAATTATCTTCTCCATACACACTCCATTTATCCCTCTACCTGCCGTCTATACGTTCTCCCACTGCCCCCATTCTTTCTATAAAATTTTCAGCAATTTCTGCTCTAGACCCGTCAATATGCACAGCGCCGCACGCGACACAGTTCTGTATGCCGTAGACGATCTCATAAGTGCGGCCCTTTGTGCCCTCTTCAAGATGTTTCTATTCCTCTTGGTCAACAGCGCTTTGGTCCATACCGGGGACGCATAAAGCACCACCGACTCCCATATTCCATAGTAAAGCTTCCTGACTGAGCCAATGTGACCAGGGTGATATGCCTGGTAGTTATTTATTTATAGGGCTGCAGTGACATTCCTTAAATTAAATTTAATTAATTACATTGAATAATATTGAATGAATTTAATTAACGGTTGCACGCGGGCCTATGATACTTGCCAGTTAGAGTGCAGGTAATAAGTTGAATGGCTAATGTTGACGTTTAGGTTGTTGACGAGTGTGTAAAATTGTTAATGGTAGTAAGAATCCATGGGATGACAGATGCCTTGTTGTTGCTGGATCCTTGACAAGATCGAATTGCGATTTATATAACCAGTTTGCAATACCGCTTGATCGGCGCGAGTAGAGGCGACGCTTACGGTGACTGGCAATCGGCGCCATGTTGTGATAGTGACCTGCTCTTCAGAGTTCGATTTCGAGATCACTGCGTCTATGTCGGACGAGAATGCCGTATACGATATTAAACAGTTGGCGCCATATTGGGATGGTAGCTTCCTCCATAATCACATTGTGGTCGGCTGAGATAAGTTCCACTGGTGAGTGTAAGTAATTTTATTTACTTTTCATGTTATTTGCTTACCGCTCCTTCGGTTATTATTTGTACGGAGCTAAGCGTATAAAGTTGTATATGTTTGATTTGATGATATCCTCATATTATCGACAGTGACCTCCGAATACTGTCTGAGTTATCACCATATTCAGGGATAATTCGAATGTGTTGACCATGTTTAACGCATGTAAATATAGTTTAAGATTGGGAAAGTGGGGTTATTTTTGTTGGAATACAACGATATCAGTCGCATGCGGATAGAGTGTTTGATCGTACAGATTCTTCCATTCGTTGCACAGCGCCATCCCCACCAGCGTTCGTTCGTGAGATGCACCACGGCAGTTAGCATGTGCATGCTTTTTCAAAAGGACGCCGGAAGAAGCGTGAGGATATGGATGGAACATTCTAGATGGGCACGTCGAGAAGCTACTAGAAGGTTCTGTGCCACATGTGACGCCACACAGACACCCACACAGGTCACACTCATTACTGCATAGAGAGTGGGGCTCTAAACCTTTTCAAGGGCCATGGGTCACTAAGCCAGTCTGTGAATAACTAGCCAACTGTCTACATTCCAGAACGCACATTTATAACTCTCGAAATAATTGTTTAATAAATATCACATTGTATTATTTCAACATAAACATTGTGTCTTCCACAGAATATTAATCCTAATTCCAAGATTAAATTCTAACAATTTTAATCACGTGAGTTAATAACATGGATAAGTCGGAATGGGAGTAATTGCCTAAACGAAAGTTTCCAACAAAATGGCGGCTTGCGAAGTTTAGTTCTCAACACGCCATGTTGTTGTACGGTTCGGTATGTCTCCTGGAACAATGTTCGATGTCCACTCGCAGCTTTGGGAAGAGGTTGTCACCTTATGGACCTCTTGTTTCTTGGCAGAGATAGAGTCTGCTCCTAGTGGATTCCACCGTGGTTCAGCCGTTTCATTGCATATTTTTGGTATTTCGGAAACTTTCTCATGGTATAAAATTATTTTAGTTAGTTTTATACAGTTGTAGCTATCTACTCTACTATTTCGATACAGTCGGCTTGATATAGTCGGCTGCCCCGAAGTTCCTTTATAATATTACATTTGCATGGAGGGCAAGAGCGGTGTTCTGCGAATTTTTGATGGATGGGAAATATTGTCGAAGATAAGATGTATTTTAGTAACAGATTATAGAAGCAGCTTCCTCTTGGCTATACGCGGCGGTAGGGGAGGTTTGGAAGTATGGTCTTAGATGCTATGAGCGATTTTTGTTCTTATTGCCGAGTAACTGATCTCTTCTAGTGGATTTCTTTTATTTAACGAAATGAGAGGAGCCGGCCGAAATGAGGTTCACGGTCGAGCTATGTTGCGGCGGTATGATAGCGTGAAGATTTCCCCTGTACGTATAGAGTTTGAACATTGGATGATCATCGGCGCACTGATTTCTTAACGTAGAGGCACTGCGAGCGGAAATAAAATTATGATGAAACATTGAATTCGAATTCATGAGCTTTGACTATTGTAGTTGTTACGACCGTTCGCGGAGAGACACGGTCGCGAGGAAAACGCGTCAGCGAGAGGCGTAAATTCTCGCTACGATTCGGTGAATCGACGCCGCGAAGTAATCGTTCCCCTGTTTCGATTAAGATAACAGGGGTGGTTAAATGAATATGACACAGTAGAGTAAGTTATATTTCACCGTTTATTCCAACAACTTATGACGAAGGCAGTTACGCTGGTGCGTATGTACGAGGTGAGTGAGTGACTGATCTACGGGTGTGTATACCCGGTTAAAGGATGTTGACCGTTCGAAGGATGTAAAATCAGTACTGTCTTGGGAGACGATGCTGTGTCGGAGGAAAGCTAAGGATGGGTGTGTCTAGCGCACGGGACCATCGGATTTGGTGACGATTTTAGTTAAGAGAGTGAGGGAAATAGGCTTCGTTGTTAATTGGTTAAACGAAGGGTCTTAACCGCCCTCGAGAGAAAGTGGTTAGTGGGAGGAAAGTTGCATCATACGTGAGAAAAACTAACTTTCCCTTGTCAAGCCGTGGTAAACAATGGTCTTTAGAAATGCTTCGGAAACAGACGTTTGTTTGGTTTGAAGGACTTCGACTAGGAAATTCCTGTGATTTATGGAAGGTACTTGAGACTATTGAGGGTACGCAGTGAGTATCCGAAGACATCTGGTTGCCATCTTGCCCGCGGTGTGTGGCCTGGGCTAGGTAGAGTGTTACGCGACGTAACAGTAGTATTAGGCGTTTCTCTAAGGACAAGGCTAGGGTTGTAGCTTGAATTCAGCCATTAGAGTTATTACGATGGAATAAGGGAATGCAGGGTCTAGGACCGCACGTATCAATGGGCTCACTTGAAGAAGACTCACTTGAGCTGATTCGCGTCGACTTTGGCTATGATTTAAGGACACGATAATGATACAACTCTCTTATGACGAACGCGGCACTGTCCCTGTCCGATTATAAATTGTCCGAGATTTGTGATAATGAGCTTGGGCTGGTTACTAAAGTTCAATTCTTCACCTTATTTGTAAAACGTTCGAACTGCGGCGGAAGGAGATCTGTCAGTTTTGCGATTTTTGTGTCCACTGCGTGACACTAACATCGTGGCGTCAGCGAGGGCGTATTTCGACTCGCGGAAACTATTTTCGGTCTGCTTCGAACACTCGATGGGCACGTTGTCATTTTTTGCATCTTTTAGTAAATTGTTGAGTGGTTGGAGGATTTTTGCGGCCGCTGATGTGAAATTTTGGTAGAAGTTAATCATACCGGGGTACCTTCGCAGTTGCTTAGTCGCGAGCTTTGGACCGTTCACAATCGCTTTAACGCGCTCGACCAACGGCTTAATTCCATCGGCGTTTACGGTGTATCCTAAAAATGTGATTTCGCTCGAACCAAATTCTTATTTCGCGGGGTTAATTATGACACCGTAATCGTTTAACAGTTCGAAGGTTCGCAAGTGATCGCGGTGTTGCTGCTCGTCTTCCGAGACTATCAAGAGATCGTCGATGTACGCGTATACGAAGTCTGAAGCAGGCCGGAATGCTGCCGCTATGCTGCCGCAAAGGAGTGCGGAGGTTGTTTGAAAGTATAAAAATGGGAGACAGGACACCCTCCCAGTTCTACAGAGAATTGAAGAAGCTAGCCGCTCCATCGATTTCTGACGACCTCGTTCTGACGCTTGGGAAGAACCGCTTCCCAGTGAATGTGCAACGGATCCTGGCTGCCATAATGGAAACAAGTTCGAATGACCTCACCACAGTGGCAGACAGGATCCACGAAATAAGCCCAGAACAGTCCGGACAGACAACAGCGGACAGCGAGGAATCGAACCGTCCCCAGTCACGAAGTCCACGGACCAGTAGCGTAAATTCGCGCGCTGCTCCTCGACGGTCGTCGCAAACCACGATCGCGATCCCCGAATATCCGAGACATGACGCAGCAAAATGGTAGGATGCACCGTAAACGTTCCAGAAGCTACGACTATTAAGCAACTGCGAAAGTATATTCGTGATCCTCTCCAGATGTCTCGGGAATCGGCACCTGCAGCAAGTCGAGGATGCAGTGGTGAGTCCATCAACTACGGGACGATACGAAAAACTAAAGAGTGAAATTATCCGCAAACTGGCTGATTCAGACAGCACGAGAATGTGAAAGTTGCTGGAGTCTGAAGAAATGGGCGAAAGAAAGCCGTCCTAATTGTATCAATACCTAGGAAAACTCACCAGGCACGTAGCATCCCCAGTCGGAGCGTTCGAAGCGTCAACAGGTAAATTTGATCACATACACATACACATACACATGCACATAACGTAATGCAATATTCGCAAGGCTACCGATATTGTCTAACGTGTATCGACCGGTTCTCGCGTTGGCCCCAAGCAATACCCATACCCGACATGGAAGCGTCAACCATTGCTTCAGCTCTCCTTTCCATTATACCATCGAAAATAACAACCGATCAAGGACGCCAATTCGAGTCACAATTGTACAAGGAACTATGCCGGTTCCCGGTATCAAACATTTACGCACGACGGCCTATCGTGCCGCGTCCAACGAGATGGTAGAGCACCTACATCGACAGTTGAAAGCGGAGACAAAGTGCCACGACACGAGCAACTGCGTCGAAATTTTCGAACCGCAATAAAGGAGGACCTAAACGCAACGGCAGCCGAAATGATTTACGGCACCGGCATACGATTGCCTGCGGGGCGTTTTGGGGGGACCGGAGTATCGTCTATATCGTCTATATCGTCTATACTATAGTGACCGGGATGGCTGTACACCGCGGGGTCGCGCAAGGTTCGGTGTTGGGTCCATTGCTGCGGAACATCGCGTACGACGCAGTGCTTCAGACACCGATGCCTCCGAACTCGACACTAACGTGCTACGCTGACGACACGTTGGTGCTGATCTGGGGCACGGCATGGGATAGAACCGTCCGCCTGGCGGAGTTGGCGGTGGCCTGCGTGGTCGCCGAGATCAAGGAATTGGGACTGAGGGTGTCCCCAGAGAAGTCCGAGGCAATGTGGTTTTGCCGCAGGCCCGATCACGGGACGCCTCCAGCGAGCTATCGCCTGAGGTTGGAGGGGGCTGAGATCGGGGTAGGAACCAGCATGAAGTATCTGGGCCTAACCCTTGACAGCCACTGCACCTTCAGCGCTCACTTCGAGTGCCTGGCGCCTTCTGTTGAGGCGACGGCGAACGCCTTAGGACGTTTGCTGCCTCGGCTGGGCGGGCCCGACGTAGGAGCGCGCCGGCTGTACGCCTGTGTGATGCGGTCGAAGTTCCTCTACGGAGCTCCGATCTGGGCAAAGGACCTGATGGCGAATCGTCGCAAGCTCCTAGTGATCAGGAGGCTGTACAGGACGGTGGCCATCAGGGTAGTGAGGGGCTTCCGCACCATTTCAGCGGCAGCAGCGGCGGTGCTCGCCGGGTTTCCACCCTTCGAATTGCAGGCCCTGAGGTGTCGCGAGATTTACCTCCACACTCGGGGTGTGTCGGGCGGGGTGGGCCCGGCGGGCGCCGACGTCAGGGTTCGGGCTCAGCGAGCTTTGCTGGACAGATGGCGCGTCAGCCTCGACACGAGAGCCGGTGCTCCGGAGATAAGGGTCCACGGGGCCGTCCTTCCAACCTGGGACCTTTGCTTGGACGGCGGCGGACCTCCTCTGACGTACAGGGTGACGCAGGTGCTCACCGGACACGGCTGCTTCGGTGAGTATCTGCACCGAATCGGGACGGAGGCGGCCGCGCGTTGCCACCACTGCGATGCGAGCGTGGATTCGGCGCAACACACGTTGGAATACTGCCCGGCGTGGGCACGGCCGCGCCACGACCTCATCGCGGAAATCGGATGGGACCTCTCGCCGCCGACGATCCTCGAGGCATTGTTGGTAAGCGAGAGAAGGAGGAGGGCCGTGACCTCCTCCTGTGAGCAAGTTATGCTTCGAAAAGAGGCCGCGGAGAGGGTGAGGGTGCGGAAACCTCACCCTGAGAGGATTGACCGGCGAGGGCACGGCAGAGGCCATGGTCGCGCTTCAGTGAGGCGCGCTAAGTCCGCCGCGCCCCCCGGTGGGGTGCAAACTTAGGCGCTGGCAATAGCTCAGCGCCCCGGGGCCGCAAAGCAGCCCGGTAGAGAACCGGGCTCCCCGGCACGGCGGCTCCGGAGACGAGGCGCGGTGTGACAATGGCCACACACCGCTCCATCAAGCGGTGGTATTAGGTACGCGGGGGGGCGGTGTATCGCTCACACCCGTTCCCGGGCTCCTTTCAATCGCAGCCGGGACGGTGATCGTAGAGGTTTTAGTCGGTTGGAGTCCGGCACTACCACGCCGCTTTTCCTCAGAAGCGACCTGATGTACGTGCGGATTTCCTCCGCGTTAATAAAAAAAAAAAGTCACAAGTATTGTAAGGAGTAATGAACTCCGACCAAAACAATGTCGCCGCTACTTACAACCGTCAAACGCAGTCGAGTTCAAATTTTCCGGCTGTCCCCTGACCAGTATGAATAAACAGACGCAATCACGAGCGACAGAATTCATCGAACAGAGTCGAAGCATTTTGACGCATTAACAAGCATCGCAGTGATCTACGAAGTCTCTCTGAGTATTTAAGGGGTATTTATTCCGTAACTCAAAATTGTACCAGCGGACTCGCAATTTGTCCGTAATAGATTATTCAATTGAAAATATATTTAACGGATTGCGACGGCAATAATTTGTCTTCGTTATTTCGCTACACCAGAACAGACCTATCCTCCACAAATAAGTAATGGTGTGCCGTGTAATGAGGAGGCTGTAGGAGTTATGTGGCGATTAGTAGGTTGGAGTATGTAGCGGATGGATTTAATGCACCGCTTTAATATTTTAATATTTTTATTTATTTTATTTATTCTTCTATTTTATTTTATTTATTTATAATTTTGTATTTATCAACTAGTATTGTTTTATTTGTTTTATTTATTTATTATCTATTATTTTAAATTATTTATTTACTTACTTATTGTTCATTTTGTTAGTTATTATTTATTATTTTATATTTATGCATTTATTTATTTATTCTTTGTTGGTTATTTATTACTTATTTATTCATCTGCCTACGTGACTATTTATTTTTATTTATATTATTGATTTATTTTATTATTTATTGCTTATTGTTCATATTTAGTATATATTGTTTTGTATTTATCTATATGGTGGCGTTTGGGCGCGCATCATCGGGTCTTTAGCAGAATGCAGGCGTTAGATAGACAAGTGAACTGTAGATAGCACAATATTACTGTATTTATACTATCATCTGATCGGCTTATTTGTTGACGACCTGGCGAGTATATGGACAACGATTGGATACTTTCGGACGGTATATGGGCAGGATGTTGAGGACTTGGCGAAGTCTGTGGACTATGTAATTATATATGTCGAGTCAAGATCCGAATCTGGGCCCGAGTCGTCCTCGTGGTGGGGGCCTGGGGCAGGTAAGGATTCTTCACTGAAGCTATCCATTTTCTTGCACTGAAGTTACTTTTATTGACACACACAAAAATGTTACAGAGTTGACACAAACTCACAATGATCACACACTCGCGACGCTAGTGACAATGGTCTTAGGTTCGATAACGAATTCGCGGACAACGGGATGGTAGTCGACTCGCAAAATCTAAGTCGGATTCTTTGTTAATATTCACTGACCGTAAGGCATTAATCTTTTTGTCAATGAGATCGCAGGAGAGAATGACTTTCCGTCCCGGTGATACCTCAGAGGAAAACTATGATGGGGTGTGTCTAAGGACACGAGATCATCGGATTCGTCGGGGATATCCTACGTTCGGAAAGCAAGGGAAATTGACGTTGCTGCTAATTGGTCAATTTCCATATCAGCGGTTAGAAAAAGATGCTAGCCGCCCTCGAGGGAAAGTTGCTAGTGGGAGACGCCGCTCGTTGAAAAATAGGTCTTCCCTATTTTCCCGTAATTGGGACAAAGACTGTTTGTCTGTTTGAAGGACATTAGTTAGCTAAATCTTAAGATTTATAACCGGCCCTCGGGCTAGCTGAACATGTACTGCGGAGACGCATCGACATCTGGCAATCATCTTACTAGAAGAATAGGGTCTGCGTGTGGCGAGCTACGGGACAGAGACCGTTGGAATGTTTACTGTCGCGTGTCGCCAGGAATATTTCTTTTAAGGAGAGCTATAGAATTACTCCATACCTTTGTTAGACAAAGCGTTCATCCCGTGACCGCGGCTACGTTCGGCGACTGGCTGTCGCCTCGAGCCCAAGTTCATTATCACAACTCTCGAACAATTACAATCGGATTGAATAACTACAATTGTTTAATTACAGCTATAGTAGACTCTAGGTTACAATATTGCGGGATTATCAAAAATTCCAAAGGCTCCGGTGTTCTTTCATCTCCGACATATATAATTCGTGACATCCTTGTAAAATCTAGACATGATTCTTTTGTTAGTTTTTCGTAATTGTATCACAATTTTAAGATTAATTAAACGAATATTTATTAATGATTTTAACACCGAAAATAACGATTATTATACTGCGAATTTTTATATGAATACAGTATGTTAGAATATGTGAAATATAAGGTCCGGCCAAATAACATCAACAAACGAAAAACAGTTTTGTACGAAGAAAAACAAGAAGGACATAAAGAATAATACACTTTGTTTTCGAGAAAATTGATCTTGGAAATCTGTTTGAAACATGTAAATTTGGTTAGTCTCCGACTAAGTAGACGGAAGTTATTCTACCTGCAAAAATAAGAGAAAAATGTGGAATAAAATCTTTCCGTATGAAGCTTCATTTTCAAGAAAATCGAATTTCTTCGTGCTCGGTTGATAACACTGTTCGACACATATTTAATTTTGCAACCTTCAATAGGCGATTCTTGTAGACTTTTGCGAGCTACACTCGAATTTGCAAACCGTTTTTTCCTATAACTCACAATTTTTGAAAAAGTCAATTTTGAAGAAAATCGGAAATTTTCAACTTTGGAAATATTTTATCTCCTTATAGTAGCAGCTATTGAGTTACGGCTGAGACAAAAAAATTCTGTGGACTCTCCCGAATAAAATGATATGTATTGTTATTGCATTATGAACATTTAAACATGTTTAAATAATTATTAGAGCGAAAAAGCATCTCAGACGCAACATTTGTTCTTACATTTCTCAGTTTATTCAAAAAACTAAAGGTCTAGGAGAAAATGTAACTACAATACGCGATACAACAAACACTTCTGCTAAGGCAAGCATCATCTACCGTATTTCATTTGCGATATAGAAGCACAACTCACGATGGCTTGTTCGCCATTCGGTAGAACGGAACCGCTAAACGCACGTAGTTCTACTTTCATCGAAAATATTAACATTATCAAGATTTTTAGATTTCTTATATCGCTACTTGGTATTGATGGTGGCACAACTAAAAAGAATTTCGAATTTGCTTTTATTGAATAGCAAATCTACATTATGCTTTTCTTTCTATCATATAAAACGGTAAATTTAAAATTCCGTCAGTTTTGCGCTACAGGACAAAATTATTAGGTATCACCCTGACCTTAGTTTTACGATAATATTTTCATATCTTCAGTTGTCTGCGACACTATAAGTGGAAGGTCATACTGCTTTCCCGAATAATGGTATATTAGGTGAAGTAAAAAGTTCTGAGCGCTTTTTCGCTTTATTTCGACGATGAAATTAACATAGTCAAGATTATTCGATTTAGATTAAATATGCGCCGTTTTGTTCGATTACTTTTGTCCATTTTGAAGGCAATTTCATAATTCCGCGGTTGAAGAAGTCCTCGTCCCTATTGGTAAAAAACTTGACCAGCTCATTTTCACAAGCCTCTCTTGAGGCCAGTTTTGTACCATCAAGAAAATTTTGCAAAAACTTAAAAAGGTGATAATCGCTTGGTGCCAGGTCTGGACTGTACGGCGGATGCGATAGAACCTCCCAGCCAAGCTCTCGGAGCTTCTGACGCGTCGTTAAAGATGTGTGCGGCCTGGCGTTGTCTTGATGGAACACAACACCTTTCCTATTGGCCAATTCTGGCCGCTTCTGGTCGATCGCCTGCTTCAGTCTGGTCAGTTGTTGACAATAGAGGTCCGAATTAAGTGTTTGCCCCGATGGGAGCAGCTCATAATGGATGATTCCCTTCCAATCCCACCAAACACACAATAAAACCTTCTTGGCCGTTAATCCACGCTTGGCGATCGTTTGGGCCGGCCCACCGCGATTGGACCACGATCTTTTTCGGCTGTTGTTCTCGTATGTGACCCATTTTTCATCGCCAGTCACCATCCGCTTCAAAAATGGGTCGATTTCGTTACGTCTCAACAAAGAATCGCAGGCATCAATTCGGTCCAAAAGGTTCTTTTGCGTCAATTCATGTGGCACCCATACGTCGAGCTTCTTCTTGAGACCAGCCTTATGCAAATGGTTCCAAACGGTTTTCTGGCTAATCTTCAGTTCCTGGGCAATGGAATAAGTGCTCACATGCCGGTCCGACTCGACGATTTCCATGATTTTATCCACATTTTCGACGATTGGCCTACCAGAGCGTGCCTCATCTTCGACGTCCATATTACCAGAACGGAATCGTTGGAACCACCGCTTTGCTGTTGCATTCGATACTGTACTGGGTCCATAAACAGCACAAATTTTTTTGGCCGCCTGCTCCGCCTTTTCACCTTGGTCGTAGTGGTACTGAAGAATGTATCGAATTTTCTCTTTTTTTATCTCCATTTTCGAACGCTGTAACACACAACTGGCTTCACCGAACACAAAACTGACAAAGAACCTTTTTGATGCGTAATATCACCTTGAAATCGGTGTATACTATGACTCGATGCGATGTGCACATCGTGAGATATGGCTCACTAAAGACATCTAGCGAAAAACGCTCAGAACTTTTTACTTAACCTAATATCTTGTGTTTAGTCAGTCTGATAATATTACTGAAATGACTCGTTGAAATTCTCTTCGAAAATTTTAAATAGCCTCTTCTCTAAAATTTACCTTTATGCGAATTGCGATATATGTTTCTGCCTCATCGATTGAAAAATATTTACTGAAAAATATTCCGTCAATTTTGGAAGTTTATTTTCAAACTCTTCTTTCTCATTCATTTAAAAATTCCCTTTCTCGAGCTCTGCATTCGAATCTCTCCGACGCTTTGACATTTCACAAATAATAATTTGTGAATCATATACTTGTAAATAATAATTTGTCACGACAGTCGTAGTTTTCTGATAGTTGTGAGATAAGTACCGAGGATCATAATCCTTCTACCAGAAGGTTCATCGTCTTCTCTGCTCCGTGGCTGGTTCTTTCTAGAGCATCGTTAAGCCAGTTTGAGAATTTCTTGTGACATTTGCTCTCGAAAGTACACTGAAATTGTGCATCCATTTGAGAGTTTAAGTTAGAAAAATTTACCAAATGTCCAGCTGAACAAATTCTAAAGTACAAATTGAATATTAAAAAAAAAAAAAAAAAATTTGAGTGCAGCTTGAAAGCTTGTTATCACACACTCTCAGAATCGTCTATTTGAGATTCGCTCGTTCGTTTGTCCGTCTGTTCTACAGTTTGTTTCGAAATACAAGTGAGGTGAGATAACGACTGAACGAAAGGCTTTGTGCTCTTATATTTGCGTACAATTACATACAATTGGGTGTAGAGATAAAATACGGATAGAGTAGGATAAACAGAGATAGTCGCCTCTCACTCGCCACTGGAGTTGTAGCATGGAACACCGTAACAACTGAGAGTCTCCTCTCGAGCTCAAAGGTTAAGGGCACAGAGCTATCGGCGATGTCAATAGTTTTCTGTTTATTTTTAAAGTCAGCATGGGATGGCGGGTTAGTGGCCGCGCGCAGTTTTTGCGAGATATGTAGGTTTAGATCAAAAGGAATATGTGTGTGTGTGTGTGTATATACATGTTTGCAGTCAATGCTGGGTGAAGACAAGGGAGCTTAGTCAGCGAGTTTAAGCGAACGTCTCTTTTTACCTAGCAGTTAAATAATATTTCAATCTCCCGTAATACCCATTCGCTCTATCACACCTACATATATTATGAATAAAATATAAGAGTTAGGTTCACGTTAGGGCACTGATCCGGTAGCAACTGACGCATATGTCGCTTTATTTTTAATTAAGATGTGACGATATGACTTTATGATTTACAGTTTTGCCCTCCTTTTGAGATAACGGCTACTTTAGAATAAGACTAAACAAAAATACATAGATGTTTCGATGATAAACGATAGCGATATGAGTATTCAGCGCCTTAAAAATTAATTACGGCAGAGAATTTTTTAGATTAAAAACTAAAAGTAGAATATTAAAGTTTGTGTTTGTAATATCAGAAAAGTATTACATTTTTCTGAATATTTCTTTTCATTCGTTATTTTGTTTTATATGTCGGAGATGAAAGAACACCGGAGCCTTTGGAATTTTGGATAATCCCGCAACATTGTAACCTAGAGTCTACTATAGCTGTAATTGAACAATTGTAGTTATTCAATCCGATTGTAATTGTTCGAGAGTTGTGATAATGATCTTGGGCTCGAGGCGACAGTCAGTCGCCGAACGTAGCCGCGGTCACGGGATGAACGCTTTGTCTATCAAAGGTATGGAGTAATTCTATAGCTCTCCTTAGAAGAAATATTCGTGGCAACACGCGACAGTAAACATTCCAACGGTTTCTGTCCCGTGGCTCGTCACACGCAGACCCTATTCTTCGAGTAAGATGATTGCCAGATGTCGATGCGTCTCCGCAGTACATGTTCAGCTAGCTCGAGGGCCCGTTATAAATCTTAAGATTTAGTCAACTAAAGTCCTTCAAACAGACAAACGGTCTTTGTCCCAACTACGGGAAGATAGGGGAGACCTATTTTTCAACCAGCGGCGTCTCCCACTAGCAACTTTCCCTCGAGGGCGGCTAGCATCTTTTTTTAACCACCGATATGGAGATTGACCAATTAGCAGCAACGCCAATTTCCCTTACTTTCTGAACGAAGGCTTTTCTCGTCGAATCCGATGATCTCGTGTGCTTAGACACACCCCATTATAGTTTTCCTCTGTGGCATCATCGGGACGGGAAAGACATTCTCGCTCGCGATCTCATTAATGAAAGAAGTAACCCCTTACGACCAGTGAATATTACGCGTCCGATTTAGATTTTGTGAATACGTTCATCTATCATCCCGTCGACCGCGAATTCGTTATTGAACCTAGGATCATTGTCATTAGTTTCTCGAGTACCTAACTACCACGGTTACTTGTCCGGTTCTATAATAATCGTATTTGCACTAGTCAATGTCTTCTCTATTGCATAAGGACAACGTGTAACCCAAACGAAGATTCGTTTCACGCCCCTAACCCTAACTCTAATGTAAACCCGACATATATATTAAAATGAATACAATAAATAATACAAACAAACTTCCGAATAAATAAAAATATAAACTTATTTCACTCCACAATTCAAAACTTCTAAAGTGTACTTTATTTTCTACTCTAAAAAGCTTTTTAAGACATTCAGATATTCTTCAGATATTAGTTCCTATCAGTACATACACGTCGCTATTAACAAAATGTTTATGTATTTCCACTACCCTTGTTCTAAAATAGCTATTATTTTGAAAATTTGTAAAAAAAATCTTTTAATCCTTTTAGGAGATGTATGGCTAAACTGAGATCGCAGGTGAAATTAAATTTTCGATGTTCTGTAAACTTTTGCTAGCACTAAAGATAGCAAACAACAATTCATGCCAAATAATTGTGGACGAAATAAATTCAAAATTAATTTCATACACAAGCAAAGCACGCGATTCACTGTTGATTTGAGAATCTTCTGCTCCTTCACTTAATTTTTCTAGTGCACCTTCATTAATCTCTAAAAAGCTGGCATTTTGCCACTGAAATTTTGAATTTGTATACAACTTACATATTGCACAAACTTTGCAAGTTTGTTCCTGAAGTTCGGCCATGGCAAATATCACTCAGGACCAGTTTACTGGATGATTGCACCGAATGAACCACTGGTCTCCAAAACGGTCTGACAATTATTATTACACTAGAAGTAATTTTTAGCATGATAAAGTAATATATATGCTTGTTACATGTTTCTTATTCAGGATAACATCTCAAATTTGATTTATTTCGCTTATTTCCTTTATTCGTAGAAAGTGCTTTGTATAAACAAATATTAATAACACTTATATCCACTAATTTGCAAAAATTCAGAACTGTGATTGATCGATATTCATCTTGCGTGGCATGTGACACAGAAATGTAAACTGTTCGTCTGAATACGCATATAACATACACACACGTTATAAAATATAATGTTTATATCAGTCAGTATCGTTTCATTACCAGTCAACTCACCAAAAATAGAATTTGTTTCTACTTTGTGCACTCTTCTGTTTGGATGATCACTTTCGATGAAACGCGGATGAAAATTTCGATGAATATCTCAGAATGAAAAGGAGTACATTCGGATTATGGATCGCAGTAGTTCTCACGGATGGTTCTCGACCGATCGGACTAGCCCTTTCGCTATTACGGGCGACTATAGTCGCCCTGCGTAAGACATCTCGTATTTTACATACAACGAGTATTGTACAAGCCTTCATTAGCAATAAAATGGTGAGACAAGAGGGCATTGTATATGTTGTCCTCTTTCCGCAATGAAAAATTTGTTGATACGAAACGTCTTTATCGCACGCAAAAAATGATTAAAAAACTGAAGTGTGTTATCAATTATAATCGATTGATGTGGAGCGAATCGCGATACCAGTGCCAGATTTGTGATGTTGTCCTGTGTGTAACACCATGTTTCGAAAAATACCACACGCAATTCCATTATTAAAAGCTATTCGTATCCATACAATTATATTATATTATATTATATTATTATATTCTATAATGTTATTTGTTCTCAAATTGTAATTAAAAGTGAGTATGTTAAGAAGTTATAAATACCCTGTTTTGATGAAAGCTTTTTTCTTCGAAAAACACCGTCAGAGCAGCTTGGTTTGCAGTGAGGCGTAAACGCGGTTGCTGATGTCACGTCGTTGCTGATGTCACGTCGATTCGGGGTAATTTCACGTTCCGCACGTAAGGTGAGAGATTCGCACTTCAATTATGATCGTTATTACAAATTTTATTAGAAACTGACAGAGTAACGATACAGAATGTTTTAACAGAACAGAATAGAATGTCGAGTACTGACTTGGGAGGTATTTTTATATCAAGGGTTTGGTTCCTGTGGAGGGGTTATCGCTGGATGCCGGACACATAGAGATTCCGTTACTGCTTAGTTACTGCTTTGATGGCTAAGGTATGTGAGATATAATTATCCTTTCGCTGCATTCCCACGGTCACCGTGACATTCCCCCCTCCTTAGCTTTGCTTTGCTCCGCTAAAGCGTAAGGCTCTGATGGGGCTTCTAAGTTGAATGATACCCTCATCTTCGTCTTCGGTGATATTTCGGAAGGTGACCGTCCTTGGTACTGTTGATGTTTGATCGATCCTGTTTACACGAGCGGTAGGGCAGAGTATTTTGATACATACATTTTTAGGAAGTGATCGGCGTAGATATTCGAATATTACATTTGTACATTACATATGTCGGGTTTACATTAGAATTAGGGTTAGGGGCGTGAAACGAATCTTCGTTTGGGTTACACGTTGTCGTTATGCAATAGAGAAGACATTGACTAGTGCAAATACGATTATTATAGAACCGGACAAGTAACCGTGGTAGAGTAGGTAATCGAGAAACTAATGACAATGATTCTAGGTTCAATAACGAATCCGCGGTCCACGGGATGATAGATGAACGTACTCACAAAATCTAAGTCGGACGCGTAATATTCACTGGTCGTAAAGGGTTACTCTTTTCATCAATGAGATCGCGAGCGAGAATGCCTTTCCCGTCCCGATCATGCCACAGAGGAAAACTATAATGGGGTGTGTCTAAGGACACGAGATCATCGGATTCGTCGAGAAAAGCCTTCGTTCAGAAAGTAAGGGAAATTGGCGTTGTTGCTAATTGGTCAATCTCCATATCGGTGGTTAGAAAAAGATGCTAGCCGCCCTTGAGGGAAAGTTGCTAGTGGGAGACGCCGCTCGTTGAAAAATAGGTCTCCCCTATTTTCCCGTAGTTGGGACAAAGACTGTTTGTCTGTTTGAAGGACTTTAGTTAGCTAAATCTTAAGATTTATAACGGGCCCTCGGGCTAGCTGAACATTACTGCGGAGACGCATCGACATCTGGCAATCATCTTACTCGAAGAATAGGGTCTGCGTGTGGCGAGCTACGGGACAGAGACCGTTGGAATGCTTACTGTCGAGTGTTACAACTATTTCCTTTTTAAGGAGAGCTATAGAATTATTCCATGCCTTTGTTAGACAAAGCGTTTATCCCGTGATCGCGGCTACGTTCGGCGACTGACTGTCGCCTCGAGCCCAAGCTCATTATCACAACCCTCGAACAATTACAATCGGATTGAATAACTACAATTGTTCAATTACAGCTATAGTAGACTCTAGGTTACAATATTGCGGGATTATCAAAAATTCCAAAGGCTCCGGTGTTCTTTCATCTCCGACACATATATTGTTCCTAATCCTAGGACTACGATTCCTAATATTTGTAGTGTGGATATGCCATATTCCTTCAGTGAATTTATGCGTCGCTCAAATTGAAGGGTACTGATTTGTGTTTGTAATGCATCGAGGTTGGCTTTATATCGATTAAAATCGTGAGTTACCTTTGGAGCTGTTTCTAATATTTTCTCTAATATTGGAACATCTGTTTCTTCGAAGCTGTATATACTATTCTTAAATTTGGTTTCGTAAGAGATATTTTTACGCGATCCTCCTATTTTCATGATATTATGATCGTATGTGATTATGCACCCGGTTTTACTGCTAATTAAGCTTGGTTGTCTAATTTCTAGGATTTTATGTGTCTTACATAACACGTCGATTTGTACATTTTTCGCAGGAATAATAATATAATGGTTTTCCTGTTTTGATGTCTAAGGTATATGAGATATAATTATCCTTTCGCTGCATTCCCACGGTCACCGTGACACTGACGACCTTTCTCGGACACCGTGCACTATTTTGGCACGGCGGCACGTTCAGTGGGATTGCCGCGCCGAAGAGGCCGTCCGAATGATCTTCCGGAAATGCTCGCGTTTATAACACGCTCGACTATTGAGCACACGATGGACATAGAAAATGAAATGCATTATTACAATTATTGGAAAGAAGCCGTCAGAAATACTAATGTCCTGATTCTAAAACAGTCTCTTGTGTTCGGAAGTGTATGTCATAAAATTGCCTATGAAAATCCTCGCGTATTTATTCTTTTGGACGAAACGTAAATGAAACGACTTTTACACCTTACAATTTTTTATGTACAGTAAAATGAGCAAAATTGAATATTTATATATTATTTTAGTGCAGTAGTGATAGTATAATTTTTGTCTATCACAAAATGTACATAAAAATTAATTCGGTAAATTTTTTATGTATTTAAGGATATAAAACATATATAAAATATATTCAAAGCGTACGTAATGTAGATCAAGTTTCGCATATTTCTGCATATTTCTGCATATTTTTGCATATTTTTTTTATTTAAGTATAAATTAATATTTCAAAACATAAGTAAAGCTAATAATAAGTGAGTTATCGTGTGCCCATATCTTTCATAACAAAATAACTCTGATTCATAGATACTTGTTGACTCGTTTTCAAACTCTTCTGCTAGTTATATTTTTCTCACCTTTATACACCTTTTTACACTTCTATTAGTTACCATATATACTGCTGCGAATAATTATAAACTCAACTATATTCAAAATTTTTATGATACTAAAACAAAAATTGAAAGGATCGTTTGTATAATTTCATATTATAATATAAAACAAATCTGAAGATAGAACAAACAAAAATTGTCTTCTTTCTGGAAAAAATTAAATTTTCTCTTAAAATTGTGTTTTTGGCTGTGAAACAATATAAATTCAATGTTAATTTTGTTATCCTTTTATTTAATATTTAGTGGATGTTCCCTTATTTTTTATTTCTTCTATGAATCTGTGAGGTACACTATGCACTGATTTATTTAAAAAACAGGAGAGGTATTATCCAAACAAATTATTGCTTTTTTTTAGAATTTAATGTATATATTAATTTACATTATGCTGCTTTTGTAACATTCATGCTGCTTTTACGAGCCAATAATCATCTGGAAAATTGAAACCACTAGCTGTTCTTGCATACAATAAAGTGTAGTATAGATTATTCGAATTAAGTGGTTTCTTATGCCACTACAATCAGAAAAGCACTCAAACGGAAACTTGGCATTCAGCTTCTTTTGGGAATTACAGAAAAACGCTTTAACAGTTTATAAGACTACGACAAAGAAGAATACAAACATCAAAAAATTTAGAGAATTATTAGTTATGAAATTATTAAGGCTGACTGCTTATGTAATGAAATCTTCTATTTAACGTAGATATCATAATATTGTCATCCGAAAAAGTGCTTCTGGACTGTTGAAGTTATCTGATAGAGGAACGCATGGATAAATTTATAATAGAAATATATATTGAAGTAAGCTGAAGTAGAGGTATAGTATATGCTGATCCAGATCCTCACTCTAGCAGTGATACAGTATAATAAAATATAATAGGGAGCAGGTTGATACATTGACAGCAAAGGACATTACCAAAAAATTAACCTTGGTGTGTAACTCTAGCTGAAAGTTACAAGAAACAGCAATAAAGGTCTACTTATAGCTCTTTTGTTTCTAGACCTTGTGACCCAAAAACAACATTTATATTCAAGGACACAATAATATGGACCTCTCCTTTTCGTTAACTTTTTTGCTTCACTAAGTTCTATTTTCACCGTAACAGCGGTGTCCAGGTCACGAGTATACAAAAGAAAAAGATATAGATTTTTTCTAAAAGTAAATACTTCATCATGGACAAAACATTACATTGAAAATAATTTTTAAATAAACCATGTTTCTATATTACTTTTATAACAGTTTAATAGTCTTATTATTGTTGAGAATTGTGGATCTTAGTCGCCGAAATAAACGTATAGCAACACTCACATTACACGTAGAAATGATATTAAAATAGTTTCATATTTATTTAATATGTGATTTACAAGATATTCGTAGATACACACTGAACGTGTCTCAGTACTCTTTTTGTCTCACCATCATTTTCTCCGTTCTTTTGTTCAACGAGACGCTGCGCACGCACATCCTCCCGCACACACTCATACTCACATATATGTGTCACTATTACGCGGCTAATTTGTGTGTAACACACAAAATTACACATATCTCAAAAATTATATCCTGTGAAATATCCTTCCAAATAACTTTCCCACTAACTTATCTCGTAAGTACTTAAATAAGCGTTGTTCGGGATTTTGATGGTAGGGAACACGTCACTCGCATACGAAGAATTATCCACTAAACTGATAGCAATTGAGGTGAGTTTTGTTCGTATAAACAGTATTGGTGGAGTAGATGGGATAAAGAATATTCTTTCAACCGACTAATGATTAGGAAAAAATGGGATCAGCATGGCGCAACAAATTCCAAGGAAAGCATGATGGCCGTATCAAGGGACGACAACACGACAATGCCAGTATTCGCCCTAAGTAGCCTCCTATCCACTCATAACAGCAAACGAAGTAATTCGTCATTCGACTTGCCAATATTTCTGACTCTGCCATTTATTTTCCGACTAGATTTAATACATTGTTACATTTTATTTTATAAAGTGCGGAAATTCACGATCAAATACGAGATACAATCGGATAATTCTAACAATCAATAATTCTTACACCATTTTACATATTCATCGTTTCGAAACGCGAAACAATGTATTGCGAACCTACTCTAGAAATACAAGAGAAATTGATCATAAATCCATTTTGTTACTTAACCTTATTAGTTTACATAACGAACGAATGAACATATTTAAATCTGTATTTAATCGCAAATTTAAACCACGATCAATGATGTTCGGTTAGCGATGTTTGTTACGTATAACAGTTGTATTATTATGATCGACTTTCTGGTTTGTCAATGAAAGAGGAAATAAGAGAAAAGAGGAATATGGTTGTGTAAATGAAACAAGCAAGCGTGTACAGTATGCACAGCTTCCTATTAGTCTAGCTGTATATAAAGATGCGTACGATAATTTTATATACCCACTTGCGTTGTAATAGTCGATTTTCTATCAGCAAGTTGGGAAAAACCATCGACGAATGTGTCACGTAATTTTTGGGTTGGTTGGTGAAAATAAAATATAGTTGAGTCGTAACACAACTATTCACTTGGTTTTAATCAACCTTTATTATGAGTTCAGCAATCACAATGTAACACGCACTGAATTAACATAAATCACAATTCACTCCAACCACGTTATATCAGACTTAGTTACAACAATACATTAAGTACGCGACTTATAAGAGTAGAGACCGACATAGATATGTTGACTATTCTAAGGATACAGAATAAGTGAAGTCTTACTGACGATACTGTGTCTGAGGAAAGCTAGGGGTGGGGGTATCTAAGGACAAGGGACGGAATTTACGACAGGAAATACTCGCTTGGTCCGAACGACCTTAACTAAAAAAATGCCAAGGCCCCTGGTAGGCACTTAAGACTATTGAGGGTGCGCGCCAGGGATATGCAGGTATCTGGGTGCCATCCTGTCCGTGGTGTATGGCCTGGTCTCTGATATGAATTGACGTTACAAATGCATCGAACGAATGACCATTGTTCCTATTTTGCTGATGTGGAGAACCACCGTAAGAAGATTGCCATATGCCATCTGTGAAGCCATCTGTAAAGAGAAGGACCGCTTTCCCTTTAATTGTAACCACTTATAAATTTCGAGCACGTAGATAACACTGAAAATTATTATAACAGTGTACAAATTGCAGAGGAATTATCAGATTGTCCGAAAAGTTTCTTTCGTTTCATAAGGTGATAATAGATGAACAACAATTTCTCTCTTATACTATTTTATTAAATTAGGCATGATCCATTTCGTTACATCTCTATTATTATGTTCGTGCATAATTCAATAAACTAATATGAAACAAAAAACATTGTGCTTCTATTATTTCCTTATAAAACGAAAGAAACTTATCGGACAACCTAATATTTGAAGAAAAAAAAGTGTGCGTGAAGCATTAAGAAAAAACGGAAGTGTGCCAGCTTGTCTGAAACATATAAAACTAAAGGAGAATGCAACAACCTTTCATAGGAGTTATAATCTTCTACTACAAGCATAAAAAACAAAACAATGATTAAAAAATTAATACAACTAAGAATTGGCAAATGTAGTTTACCTCTTATGAATCTCTTCCACTCAAGAATAAAATGGTATATTTGGGAATAACTTGGAACAAACAACTTACCTAGAAATAACACATACGTCAACTTGGAATGAAAGCTCAAGCTGTACTTGACACAATCTGATAGCTTCCATGGCACACATCCCAATTAAAAATATGTCAAACAAAACATTACTATTTACAGATATAATCAAATCACTATGAACATGTGGTATGTCATTATGAAGCACCAAGTGCTAAATCCAAACGAGCAAGACTTAGAGGATTACAAACTTTTATTATGAAGAAAATATTAATTACTCTTTTGGGAGTTAAAACTGATGACATGGAACCTGCACCCTGTTCAGATTCAATTGGCTCCGAAATTATCAGACACTGTTGGAAACACCCTACTCCGATTACAACTGTTTTCAGAAACTTCCCAATGAAAGAAGAATCAAGGTGAGTTATCCATTGAATAGAAAGTACTCGTCTGCGTTTACGTCGTTGGCCTCTGCATTGGCTTATTGAACAATAGTGTTCGAGATTTTGAGTGGCCGTCAGTTTATAACTCGAACAACAGATCTCCTTTTTTGGGAAAGTTCTAAGTGCCTGCCTCCCCGAGCTGTAGACCTTACGATGCGGACCTCATTAAGAGGCTAAAAAACATCCTAGGTGCTGGATGGGTCAGAACAAAGGTAAACAACTGGCAATACCAGAGGAGATATGCATCTAAGAGAGTACAGGTAAACCAGAGGAAAACCAGGGACGGGAAGTCAGGATGTACGGAGGAGACGAAGCTGCTCGTGGGAGGAGCAAGAACACCCCACGACAGTCTTCATCAGAGCGCCGTATCGTTTATGTGATACTACATCGTATTTAACCTCAAAAAAATCGTACAACCGTCGTGATCAGAACGTCAAACTCTTCGTGTATACTAAAAGTATCAAATAAGGTATCAAACCATATTAACACTCGATATATTCAATTTACCTCCACATTAACTCATTCTCGAACTCAAGTTCGCTGTATCAACCGATTGGTTGAATCTGACCAATCGCTATTTAGTTGCGAATTCGCATCAAGTTGCGTTCCAAATTCCAAATTTTGTATACATGATAGTGAACAATACTTCAAAGAAAAGAAAAAAGGGAAAATGCAGTTGATGTTACATATATCCAAAGAAACAAAAGGACAAACAAACCAATATATTTTTTTTTTATTTAATTAGCACTTTAGAATTTGTCCAGCTGGATATTCGGTAAGTTTTTCTAACTTTATCGCTAATTAACATGTGAATGGCTATGTTGTATTTTTTTTGTATCTCCCAACTTCTTCTTTAACCTTTGGTAGTTTTAAGCTTTTGCGTATATCCTTGTTTCTGACATACCATGGGGCGTTGACTATTGTTTTTGAGTATTTTCGATTGTAACGACTCTAGTTTATTTATGTGGTTTGTTTACGTTACACTGGATTTTCACCGATTAATGGGAAACAAGAGGGCCACTTACATTGTATTTATTGGATACATTGTACAAAGGGACGTAGTCTGCTGTTTCAAGCCCTTCTTCTAGACTATATGGAACAACTAGAAAAGACCGGAGAGGATACAAACATTTTTCCACAGTCACTGATGTGTTCACAAAATATATCAGGTGATATTTGTGCAAATCAACTTGGAGAAAGTGAATAACAGTATTTACCAATATTTTAGAACGTCTAGCAAACTGATAATTTTACTCTGAAACTGATAATTTTACCCGCCATATTTTCAAAAAATACGTAAAAGATGAGAAGATCGAACGTGTTCCATTGCGGTAGAAACCGCATACATGAACAGGTAAGTTGAGCTCCGAACGTTGCATGGTGGAAACAAAGGCCGTCTTGCCGCGGCAGATCTCGGCAGCGCGAACATCGGTGGTATCGCGAACGCGAGCGTGATCGTGGCCGTGATCGACGATGATTAGTGATGCTCAGCGCGTCTATCTGTGCCTGCATCTGTGACATTCGCTCGCTCAGCGTTGATTGCGGCGGTCATCGGATCGTATGTTCCAGCGTTTTGCGCTGGTGGGTCCATTACAGCTGTTATTCGGGCGGTGCGCTGATAATCTTCTTTGAATTCTTTAGCGATCAGATTCGCTTGTCGCAATAACCTTCCTGGGTCCGAGTCGTTGACTGCGGCAAGGGTACGCCCGATGCGGGCGGGTAATCGGTTCCTCCACAGCGTGAGGGTAAAATCGTCGGGCGTAGAGGGGCTGGAGAGATTTTTTAAATGTTGGTAAAACTGAGATGGCTGTAGCGGCACGCTAATAAATTCAAATCTTGTTGTTTTGCCTCGGAGCATCAATACCGTAGGACACACACATATTGTATTAATAATCAAACTCCGAGCAAAACAATGTCGCCGTTACTTTCAACCGTCAAACGCAGTCGAGTTCAAACTTTCCGACTATCCCCCGACCAGTATAAATAAACTAGCGAATTGACGAGCGAGAGAGTTCAGCAATCGAAGAGTAAGCACATCGACGCATCAAAGTGTATACGAAGTTTCTCGACACACGCGCGTATTTATTCCGATTAATTATATACCAGGGCTTGTGCTTTGTACCAAGGCATTACTTTATAAAGTGCTCACGACTTAGGCTATAATAGGGATATTTGAACTACCTCATCCTCCACATGACTTTCTATCTCCCATCTCTTCGCTTTCCACCAACCTCTTTATCCCGGTGGCGTCCGTATCGGATAATATGCGAATGAGAGCGTGTTTCAGTTTTTCGTAGCGTCCGGTCTCTGGGGGGTTCGTCACCAGGTCTTCAACATCCTGAAGCTGTTAATCATTGAGGCATTTTGCTAGCGTCACGTACCTTATGTTGTCCGCCGTAATACGCGCTACCTCGAATTGTCTCTCCAGAAGAGCGAACCATGCCGCCGTGTTCATGGGCAGCAGTGGAGACATGCTGACCACCTGGCTGGCTAAAGTTCCCTGAGTATTATTTTCCATCGTCGCGGTGCACTCAAAATCGGTGGTTAAAAAAGGCGATAGTACTATCACGGTCACCTCTTTCACTATATATCACGTTAAGTCACGTCGGAGTCACCAGTTTGGCGGAGGCGTGTGTTGGAGCTAGGTGAAAAGAGAGTTTCCGTTTCGTCCCGGGACTAGCAATGGACTCGTCAGTAAGGCTAAACCCGGTAGTCCCTGCCTTAGACGTAGAGGGAGTCTCGCTAGGTGCGGTATTTGTATCATTCGCTCGTATATTCGACCGCTAGCGAGATAGACAGATTCGTTGTCGTCGTAGCCCTCTGGTGTTGGCGGTGGGTACCCGCGGATCGCCCGGGAGGTGTTGCGCCGCGTTGATGCCTCGACCTGTCAGCGTCCTGTTGATACCGATCCGCCACATGCATTTTGTTCGCTCTGGACATGAAGAACGCGTTTAATACGCTCATTTGGAGGGGAATCCTTGCAAAGGTCAGCGAAAAGCGGTTACCAGGTCAGCTGCCAAACTTATTGAACGAATATCTTTCGGATAGGAAGATTGTGGTACACTGCCGGGACGGTATGGTAAGGAGAAGTGTTTATGCGGGAGTGTCTCAGGGGTCGGTATTGGTTCCGTTGTTGTGGAACCTGGTGTATGAAGGGCTCCTAAAGGTGCTGGACCCGATTAAGGATGTAGACGCGTTTGCGGATGACCTGCACCTGGTGATCACCATACGGAGGTCGCAGGACATCGCGGACGGGGTGCGGTATACTATGAAGATGGTCACAGAATGATGCAAGGACACGGGTCTTCATCTGGCACAGGAGAAGAAGCAAGTCATACTGATCACCGGGAAACGAGACCCGAAGGTTTTGAAGATTGACGTGGGTGATGGCGAGATCACCGCCAGAAATTCCGTAAAATACCTGGGGGTGCTTTTGGACAATGTCAGGAGGTATTTCCTCCATCTGAAGCAGGTGTGCGACAAGGCGGATAGATTCGTGCCTAAGGTCAATGAACCCACCGACACCGCGAGGAAATTGTATTACAGTGTCTGGGAATCGGTGGTCTTGTACGCTGCGCCGATATGGGCATCTACCCTCGGTATGGAGAAGAATAGGAAAATCTTGGTGAGTGCGCAACGGGCGGCGTTAGTTCGTACATTAACGGCGTACAGGACAGTGTCTCACGGAGCACTGTGTGTAGTAACGGGCAGAAAGCTCATTCATATCAAGTCCAGACATCGGTTGAAGAAGTACGGGGCGAAGAAGGACTTTGGGGTAAATCGGCAGGGCAGGGCTTACGACTTGATGGAGGAGCTGCAGAGCTTGAAGCAAGAAGCCGAGGATAGGTGGAGTATAGAATGGACATTCCACAATCCCGGCAATTGATCAGGGATCCCTTGATCTTCGTAAGGAGGAAGAGGAGGATTAACCACTATGTGATACAGATCCTTACCGGCCATGGTATTTTCCAATATTTTAGAACGTCTAGCAATCTCATACTCTGAAACCGATAATTTTACCTGCCATATTTTCAAACAATACGTAAAGGATGAGAAGATCGAACGTGTTCCATTGCGGTAGAAACCGCACACACGATCAGACAAGTTGAGTGATACAACAGGGTAATATCTGTGAGGTTGTCTTTATTGAGAATGTTGACAATGTGGAAAAGTGTATGAAGCGTGAGACAGCTGTATGAGTGAATGAAAAGCATAGGTGTGTAGGACGTGCGAACAGTCCTATGTTCGAATATGGTCGAGAGTTGTGACGAGTTGTGTATAAATAGTAAGTTGTAACACTAAAGTATTAGCGTAGAAGAAGTATTCATGTCAATTTACACTGTCACCCTCTCCCACAATGATGAAATAGTGTGAATCACTGGAGAAATGGAATCAGGTACCAAAACAACTGGAGTTTGCCCTGAGTGACACTAGGGAAAACCGGAGCATATTTGTACATGTAGTGTTTTCAATTTGCCGCCTTAAAAATATCTCTTGCAGCTGTAATATTAGCAGAATCAATGGTATGATAATAAAAGGTAATAAATTTGGCAATAAACGAATGTCGATTGAGGGGTACGATTAGTTCATAACGTAAGAAAAAATCAAGCAGTTGGTGAGTTTGTTGGATAAGGTAAGCTTAATTGAAATTATTAAAAGTTAGAATATAAGCTAAGCAATTGATGATGCATATTTTCATGGCCTGGACTTCTGCTTAATGGGCATAAAATTATTGTTTTTTGTTTTATTGCAATTTAATAACTTTCAATGCGCAGAATAAAAGATGCAAATCTTAGGCAGTCGCCTAACTGAAACTTAAACGGTTTCATTTGAGGGGGGGGGGCCGTACACCTGCCAAGATAGCCACCATTCCACACTCTGTCAACTCGGAAAGGTGCCGATTTTCGCAAAGGGACGACCGAATTGGTAGGAAACTTTTCCTTATCAGCTATGTTAATTTACCCGTATAAGCAGATCCCTAATGAAATTTTACTTCGCGTCTCGTTGTCAAGATTGCACTTGCAATCTCCTCCTTGTCCGCTATATGTGGCAACGTTTCGTGTGATCGTTGCGACGCCGCATACTCTTGCAAAAGCATACGAATCATATTCGTTAAACCTTTTTTCTTTTTTTTTTGTACGTGGAGAAATCCTCCTGGACACTCCGCTGCTCCAATAATCGCGTAACAGCAGAGTAGTGTCGGACTCCTACCGACTAAAACTCCACGATGACCATCTTATGCGCGTGACAGCGGTGCTCCTGGAACCTCTTATGAAGTAACTTCAGTTGCATCCCCTTCTCGCGTTCTCTTGTTCGAGCCGGCTATTGAGTGGGCGTTAGGGGGAGGTCGTTGCCCCTAGTGCTGTCACTTCTTCTGGTCGTAGTCCGTTGGGGTGGTGGCGGGGCGGCTCTGGGTCGTCTGACTGCCATCCTTCTCCATCGTCTTATCCTGCAGGGGTGAGAGTTTTTCTTTCTCTCCCTTTCCGCTCGCTCCTTCGCGAGCATAACTCGCTCGCAGAAGAGGCGGACGGCCCCGTATTCCTGTGACCCTCTCAACATCGCTTTCACAATCGCTGAGGGGGTCAACGTTTCTCCTATGGCGTGCCGCAAGGTGTAGCGGGGCAGCTCCCACGCCGGACAGAGCTCCAGGATGTGCTGCGCTGTGTCCCTGCCCTCTCCGCAGTGGTGGCAGATGTCTGTCGTCTCTCGCCTTATTCTCTTCAGGAACTCGCCGAACACGCCGTGTCCGGTGAGTACTTGTGTCATCCTGAATGTGAGTGGGAGGCCGTAGCGACTCCTCCATGCCTCCCAGTTTGGTAGGACCGCATCCGCGCCTCGGTGTTCGCTTCTCCCGTTGATCAGTTGGGATCGCCACAGGTTCCATGGTTCCTCGGCGGTTCCTGTGTCGTTTGGAGCCGCCTGCTCGGTGGGGTCTTCTCCCGGGTGCCATTCTCTCCGGCGGGTGTATCTCTTTTTGGGCGCCAGCGCCCGCAGCTCCCACGGGGGGGACGCGGCTAGGGTGGACGCCGACGCGTGAGACACCGTCCGGTATCCCCTAATGATTCAGATGGCGGTCACTCTGTGCAGTCTTCTCAGGAGCAGGATGCTGCGACGGCTTGCCATCAGGTCGTCCGCCCATACTGGGGCCCCGTACATCACTCGTGACCGAACGACGCTCTCGTAGAGTCGGCGCACCGCGTCTCCGGCCCCGCCGATGTTCGGTAGTAGGCAGCACAGGGCATTGGCAGCCGCTGACACCTTCGGCATCAGTGAGTCGAAGTGCGGTTCGAACGTCCACTGGCTGTCGATGGTGAGTCCCAGATACTTCATCTGTGACCCCACCCGGACGGTTTTACCTGCCATGTTTATGCATAGGCCGGGCGGTGGTGTCCCTCGCCTCCTCCTGTCAAAGAACCAGGTGGCCTCCGACTTCGCAGGGGAGACTCTCAGGCCCAGTTCGTTCACGGCACGGATCGCACAGGCCGTTACGATTCCGCCAATGCGCAGCTTCTCGTGCCAGCCACGACCCTCGACCAGGATTAGGGTGTCGTCCGCATAGCATACTATGGCCGCGCCTGGGGGTAGCGGGCATCGTAGTACCTTGTCGTACGCAACGTTCCATAGCATGGGGCCCAGCACCGAGCCCTGCGGGACGCCACGCTCGACGGATCGCTTTTCCTCTCCTTCCTTACTGGCGTAACACACCCACCTGTCGTCGAGGTAGGCTCGGATCAATCGGACGAGGTAGCTGGGAACCTCGAAGTGCTCCAGGGCCGTCCCTATCCTGTCCCATGGCATGGAGTTGAACGCTTTGACGATGTCCAGGGAAATCGCCAGCGCAACGCCTTTCCGGGAGACCATGTCCTCCGCAATCGCTCGTACGCGTCTGTTCACGTCAATCGTCGAGCGCCCCTTCCGGAAGCCGTACTGGCTTTCGTGCAAACCTGGCACTTGGCCCGCTATGTGTCGTTCCAAGCGGGCGGCGACTACCCTCTCGAGTAGTTTGCCGACCTCGTCCAGTAGGCATATCGGCCGGTACGCTGACGGCGAGGTCGTCGGTCGGCCCTCTCTATCGAGCAGTCCGCCACGCCGGGGGTAGACTCCCTCCCTCAGGCATCTTGTGAAGAGGTGCCGGAGGCCCGGTGCCACGTTGCGGGCGGTCATTCTTCTGGTTGCCTCCCATATCTCTTCCTCTGTGACTTCCCAGTCGTCCCTCCATTCCAGCGGTCGTGTCGTTTCCCGCGGCCGTTCCGCCGCTCTGTTTTCTTGTGGGAGAAAGAGCGTTCCGGTGATCCGCGTCAGCAGTGCAGGTTCCATTTCCGCCGTTATCAGGGGGCCCTTCGCGCGCAGTTTCCGTGTCACCGTCCTGTATGGCCTCCCCCATGGGTCCGACTCGACTGTCTCGACCAGTTCGGACCAGGCACGGTCCTTCGCTTTTTTAATTTCCCTTTGTAGCGGGCGCCGTAGCGCGCGATACGTCCGGTATCGCAAGGAGACTTCTTCTTCGTCGCGTCGTCACCAGCGGCGGGCCCTTAGGTACTGTCTTCGGGCCCGGACGCATCTCGTCCTCAGTTCCGCGATGCCGGGGTTCCACCAGTAAACTGCTCTGCTTCGCACCGTGCCCGGTGTGGCTCGTGGCATGATTGCTGTCATGGTTTGGCGGAGGTTCTCGGCCTTCTCTTCCACGTCTGCTTCGGTCGTCGTTGTCGAGGCCTCCCAGCTCCAAGCTGTTGCTATAGCAGCCGCCCGGAGTAGATCTTCGTTCCTCTCCTTTATTTTCCATCTGGGTGGTGGGAGCGCGTGCCTCCCCCTCAGCGGGCCGCGCCCGTCGTTTGTCGTCGGCATTCCAGGTCCAGGTGCGTCCACCTCCATGAATATGTAGAGGTGGTCCGACAGCGTCTCGACCCCTTCGGCCACTCTCCAGCCTGAGATCCGCCTGAATGCCTCGGGGGAGGCCCATGTTATATCAACAATGGAGCTCCCTCTGCACGTCACGCAGGTACTGGTCGAGCCCCTGTTCACTAACAGAAGACCAAGTCCCGCGGCCCAGTTTGATAGCGCGCGTTGGTCCTGGCGTTCCCCCATTCTGTGGAGTGCGCGTTGAATTCTCCCAGGACGAGCACTTGTCGGGGGAGTCGACGCCTGACGCAGTCGCCAACTCCGTTCAGGAATTCTTCGAACGCTGCCCGTCCCACCACCATCATACCTGCCCACGCGACCGCGGCGTACCCGTTGCCGCGTTCCAGCAGGGCTCCGTGGGCAAACGCCCCGGGCGTTGATGTACAGGTGACGGCAACCATTCCGTCCGTGTCTCCGACCCACTCCAGGCCATCCAGAACTCTGTATGGTTCCGCCACCACCGCCAGGGCGACCGTGCTCTCCCGGATGGTTTGGTGGAGCTGGTCTTGTGCTCGCCTTGACCTTCCCAGGTTAGTCTGGAGGATGCGCATTCTCTGTTCCTTGGTGGCCTTTCCTTGTTCGTGGCTTCCTCCGTGCCTACCTCCTTGTTCGCGGGCTTAGGGTCGCTTTGCGGCGGGGAGCCTTTCTCGCTGCCTCTTGCAGCCGTGGATCCGCGGGCGGCTCCTTTCGTTCCTTTCTTCGAGGGGGCGCAGGCCGGTCCCCCCATCCTGTGCACCGACGGTGCTCCGAGCGCCTTGCAGAGCAGGCATTTCGGGCTCGCAGTAGTGCATGCTCTCGCCTGGTGCCCTGATTCGCCGCATCTGAAGCACAGGTGCCCCTTGTCCTCCTTGGCGGTGCAGGTCTTCCCCGTGTGTCCTATCCCAAGGCACCTGTAGCACTGTAACGGTCTCCGTTCGATGACTTCGACCTTCGCCAGCCTGGGCCACTTTCCTCACTGGATTGGCAGGGCCTCGTATCCATACGGCGCCAAGTCCGTTCCGGGCGGGGCGGATTTCTCCCAGCCGGATGTCCTCCGGCTTGCAGCCGCTCTCCCTCGCCAGGGTGTTCTGGATTTCCGCCTTGGTGGCCGCTATGTCTATCAGGGACACCCTTGCCTCCGCGGCTCGGAAGGGGGTCGCCACGCGGACCTCGTTCGGGTCCAGAGCCCGCGTCAGCTGTGCTGCGAGCGCTGCGGCCTTCTCCCTTCCCTGGTCCTCAGGGACCTCTAACATGACACCATCGGTGATGGTCTTCCGCATCCTCATCGTGTTGATGCCGAGCTCGGTCAGGGAGACACTGTCCTTGGCCGCAGCCAGCACCTCCGCGTAGGATTGGCTCGATTTGTCCGTCAGGGTGATTGTTACCGCTGACGCCCGCGGTGCGCGCGGGAGGGGCCCCCTGCCTCCCCCTCTTCGTGCGTTCGCCAATCCACTCTCCGTAGTTTTCCTCTGGCTCTCCGCCCCTGTCTCGGGGGTCAGTTTCGCCGGCTACTTCCTCCCTGCCTCCTTCTTCTTTCCTCGTCTTTTCCTTCCGACGGTCTGCCATTCGGTGTCAGCCGTTCGGCCTCCCTTGGGCGCTGGGGCGCTTGGGGCTCCAGGCTCCATCCCTCTCGTGTTCGCGGCAGGGGCGACCTCCTTTCCTTCTCCTTTTCCTGTTCCCTGCAGTTGTTCCTCCAGTCGGTGCAGCAAGGATCTCATCTCCTCTACTTGGTGCTCGATTGCAGCGAGACGCGCCCTGTAGCTGTTCTCATCCGCGGTGGGGCGCGAGGCCGGCTCTTTTCGGCGTGCCTCTACCGCCGCCTCCAGTGTTGCTATGCGTCCTTGCGCCATAGCGAGTGCGTCGGTGACAGGGTCCGTTCTTCTCACTAACTCTGTCACGCCCGCGGTGATGGTTCTCGCCGCCTCCTTCAGGGTTTTCCCCTGCGTGACCTTGCGGCCGCGGGGCGCCTCAGCAGCCCTGGCCACCTCGGCGGCCCGGCGAATCAGTTCGGCTCCTATGTCCGCCGTTGTGGCTGATCTCATTTCTTCAGCCGGGTCCGCGGGGAGTTCTGGGGATTCGTTGGCCTTCTTCCTCTTCGCTCGGGGTGCTTCTCTGGCGGGGGTTTGTTCCTCCTCTGTTGCTTCCTCAGTCCATATTCCCTCCTTGTCCAGCGTGAAGCGGGAGGGTCCCTCCTTTGGCGGCATCGCCTTCGTCATGCTCCTGGTGCTAACGTGCGGCGGCTCCGCAGCCAGTTCCGTTTCCCTCCGTCCCCTAGCGTTTTCCTCTACCTCCTTCTCTTTCGCCATGGATGCGTCCGTTTCCCCGTTGGGCGGGAAATGTCGCTCGGTCAGCACTTGCCACTCTGCCAGTCGCTGTCACCTTCAAGTGGCCCGCGCGACGCGCTTCGGCGCACGCGCCAATATGGCTGCGTCTGGGTAGTTCCTCGAGTAGCCCGTGTAGCGGCGCTGTTGTCACGCGTCCTAATATGGCTACTCCACCGTCCTAACCTCACACTTCTTGGTTTGGTTTAACTCCTCCTTGTCCAGGCAGGACTTCCCGTATCCACACCCGTTTTGCGCTCACAGGCACTAGTCTTCCACTCTGGTTGCCTCCCTTGCCCAGGCTCTCCAGTTTTCCGGAGATTCCGATTACGCTCGCAGCTCCGTCCTCTCTACGTCTGCCTCCCATGTATCCCCACCCTGTTGGCAACAACATTGTAACCTAGAGTCTACTATAGCTGTAATTGAACAATTGTAGTTATTCAATCCGATTGTAATTGTTCGAGAGTTGTGATAATGAGCTTGGGCTCGAGGCGACAGTCAGTCGCCGAACGTGGCCGCGGTCACGAGATGAACGCTTTGCCTAGCAAAGGTATGGAGTAATTCTATAGCTCTCCTTAGAAGAAATATTCGTGGCAACACGCGACAGTAAACATTCCAACGGTTTCTGTCCCGTGGCTCGTCACACGCAGACCCTATTCTTCGAGTAAGATGATTGCCAGATGTCGATGCGTCTCCGCAGTACATGTTCAGCTAGCTCGAGGGCCCGTTATAAATCTTAAGATTTAGTCAACTAAAGTCCTTCAAACAGACAAACGGTCTTTGTCCCAACTACGGGAAGATAGGGGAGACGTATTTTTCAACGAGCGGCGTCTCCTACTAGCAACTTTCCCTCGAGGGCGGCTAGCATCTTTTTCTAACCACCGATATGGAGATTGACCAATTAGCAGCAACGCCAAATTCCCTCACCTTCTGAACGAAGGCTATCCTCGACGAATCCGATGATCTCGTGTCCTCAAACACGAAAGAAGTAACCCCTTACGACCAGTGAATATTACGCGTCCGACTTAGATTTTGTGAGTACGTTCATCTATCATCCCGTCGACCGCGAATTCGTTATTGAACCTAGGATCATTGTCATTAGTTTCTCGAGTACCTAACTACCACGGTTACTTGTCCGGTTCTATAATTATTGTATTTGCACTATGTTACGACCGTTCGCGGAGAGACGTGATCGCGAGATAGCACGTCAACGAGAGTTGTAAATTCTCGCTACGATCATGTTAATCGACGCCGCGAAATAGTCGTTCCCCTGTTTCGTTTAGGATAACAGAGGTGGTTTAATGAATATAGCACTGTATTAACACTAATAAATTAACGTTTATTTCAACAACTTATTAACTAGAAAGATATGAATGGAACAACAAAAGAAATGTAACTACGTAATGCGCGATATAAGATATGTATTGACTGTTTGGCTTCTCGAAACGTTCTGCCCGCCCTTCGATTTTTTGGTTCTTTCTGGAAGGCGACCCCCACTACGTTTGGATCACGCCACATTCTTTTACGCCAGATAACATAACGGCCACGTATCGACGTTTCTGGAGGTCGCTCTGCTTAATGAACCATGCGCTTGCCACTACAATGTTTGTTTGCCGGGCAGCCGCGACGATCCGTCCGCGACATTATAGTGCCGCGACCGACAGTTAAGAATATGATCTATGGCAAGCCGCATGGCGTAACACACTAGTCAATGTCTTCTCTATTGCATAACGAAAACGTGTAACCCAAACGAAGATTCGTTTCACGCCCCTAACCCTAATTCTAATGTAAACCCGACAAATATATAAGTATCTCCTTTCTATATCACATCTTGGTTAACGAGCTTTTGTGGCAATCGCAGATCCGGAGATATTTACTTGTACTCCAATGATCTGAGGTCAATCAAGCTGAACACTTGATCGGCCAGCGGGCGTTCCCAGAGTCTTGTCCTAATAGTAATAAAAATAGAGGGAAATGTGGGACTCTCTAAGAGGTGGTGCTCCATTTAAAACCATCTCAATTTCTGGCATGGATTTTTCTGGCAAAAATCATCCTGGTGTAGCGGCACACGAGTCAGGACAATTCAAATCCTATTGTTGTTTTGCCTCGAAGTATCAAAACCGTTAGGTTACAAGTAATGTAAGAACAAATAAACTCCGGGCAAAACAATGTCGTCGCTACATATAATCGTCAAACGTAGACGAATTTAATTTTTCCGGTTCTCCCCCGAACAGTATAAATAAACGGACGCGATCGCGAGCGAGAGAGTTATCGACCAGTATCGCAGAGCATCAACGTGTGTAAACGAGTACCGAAGTGATCTACAGAGCTTCTCCGAGTATTTATCGGGTATTTATTCCGCAACTTATATTTGTACCAATGGCTCGCAATTCGTCTGTAAGTTATTTATTTATTTATTCAAAAATATATTTGACTGACTGCGACAGCAATATTTCGTTATTTTTTTCTCGTTATTTTATTTCTCGTTATTTCGCTCAACCTAATAACGACTAATCGGTCAGATCAAAATGTGGCTGAATGACGGAATAATACGCCAGTCACATTCCGACTATGCAAGCCGGATCGCGTTGGTTGAAAAAAAGATGGTTCAACTAGAATTTGCGTCGACTATAGGCGACTGAATCGAAAGGTAGTGAAAGACAGATACCCGCTACCCTTGATCGAGGATCAATTAGATTTGTCACAGGGATCGATTCAGTACGTTGGACCCCAAGAATAGATTCTTTCGTGTTCCTGTCGGAGAAAGTAGCAGGAAATATACAGGCATTTACAGTTCCTACAGTATGAATTTATTAGTGTGCCGTTCGGATTATGCAATTCACCAGCTGTTTTCCAGAAATTCATAAACGCAGTTTTCAAAGGATTGATCATGACAGGGCATGTGCTGACATGGCAACCTGATGAAAAGCATCCTGTCTTGCTTGGAGTAGTGTGGGGATCACAAGGAAACAGGAAGAAGGAGAAGGAGAGAGCCTGTCGAGGTTAAAAAAAGGGCAGACAGGGCAGAGATGAAGAGAGAAGTGACGATAGCTAAGGGCGGATACCCAAAAAGAAAGATAGTATCGCCGGCTGAAATTATGAGAGTTGGGGAGTATAAGAGACCCCGAAGAGGAGAGGTCACATACGCCGAGGCGTGTGGGAGGGAGAACAGAGCGATAAGGGGTGACTTCAGCGAGGACTCCGAAGGGTGGATGAGGGTAGAAAAAAGGAAAAGGAAGAGGAAAGCTCCCTTAGAGCAAGCTACCCGATGGTGCGTCCGGGAAATAAACGGCAGGTTGGTGCCGAAGAGAGAGACGTACCAAGGAACAGGAGGAGGAAGGAAGCCATTCTAATTAAGGTGCAGGAAGGGAAGGTTGCGAATGGCTTCATGTTTATAAGAGGATAATGGAGGTGAGGAGTTCATTGGAGGGAGCCACGGGGGTCCGTAGGACGAGAGCGGGCCTAATTGAATTCGATAGGACGATGGTGGTTAGCGAGGAGGCGGCCAAATTGAGAGCCGCCTTGAGTGATAGTACGAAGGTGGCCGCTCTGGTGAACAGGGCGACCCTACAAATAAGGAACATCGATCCCCTCACCAGCAAAGAAGAGCTGGTGGACGAGATCAGGTCGCAGTGGGCAATTGAGGAGAATGCGCATATAGAAGACAAATCTATAAAAGCGGCACCATGGGGCACGCAAGAGGCGGTGGTGGTCCGCCCAGCGAGTGGAGTGCCTAGTGACGAGAGAGAGGAGGCTGAGAACGGGGTTAACGATAGCTTCTGTAAGGCAGTTAGCTAATATCCGGCGTTGTTATAGGTGCCACATGTTGGGGCATGTGGCGGCAGGGTGTACTGTTGCATGTCATGGCAGGGAGTCGTGTAGGAGGAGCGGCAGCGCCGAGCATATAATGAGAGATTGTGATAAAGAGCCGAGATGCGCAATGTGTCTGAAACATGGTGGCATAAATGCAAGGCATGTAACGGGTTCGTTGGCGTGCCCTATGGAGCGTTTAGGTGTTAGGAATAGACGGGGGCCCAGTTAGGGTTCTACAAATAAATCTAAATAAATGCAGGCTTGCGCAAGACCTAATGATGCAGTGCGTATGCGAAAGCAGGGTGGACATTGTGGTCATCTCCGAGCCCTATAGGCAGTTGCCATTTTGGTTTAATGACAAGGGTGGGGATGCATCGATATGGGTCACCCTGTTTAATGGAAAACATGCGGCAAGCGAGACCCTGATAAGAAATGTAGGGATTGTAGGGTTCAGGGTTTGTGACGTATTTTGCTTCAGTGGGTATTGTTCCCCTAATAAGAGTAAGGGCCAGTTCAACGATTATTTGAAGGAACTGGAAGGGATCATAAAGGAGGGGAGAAAAAGAGCACCGGCGATTATGGTTGCCGGTGACTTTAATGCGAAATCCTCGGTGGGGGGGGGGGGTCTAAGACGGACCGTAGGGGAACATGTCTGCTGGACGTTACAACGAGGAACGAGCTTATACCTATTAGGACGACGGGAAACTATTCCTTTCTGAGAAATGAAAGGACTAGTTTCCCGGATATACTTAGTGTTAATAGACGAATAAGGCTGAGTTGGAGGGGGAGTAGGGTCCTAGGTTGGTACTCAGCCTCTGACCATTTTTATATTGAGCATAAGTTTAGGGATAATATTAAGCGAGTGGAGGGTGGCGCCTTTAAATACTTGACAAAAGAGATGGATGTAGAGGGTTTTTTAAACAAATATGACGGAGTCTATGACGAAAATGGTTTTGAATTTGACGAGACGGCATGCGGCGAAGGGCTGCACATGAGTCTGGAGCATACGTGTGCCGTGGACTTGAAGAGGAGATACCCGGCGAGTGCGAAGAGGAGCGCCAACTATTGGTGGAGCGATGAGCTCGCTACGTTAAGGAGCGAACTCTAAGAGCTAGAAAAAGAGCCCAGCGAGCGGTGGCGGCCCGCAAGGATGATGCCGAGGTCCTGGTGGCCGAATTCAAGGATGCTAGGAGGCGGCTGAAAAGGGCGATCGGGCGTAGCAAGGAGGAGAGTTGGAAGAAGCGAACTGCACAGGAAGAGACATCGATCCTACCTGGCGAAGAAGGAGGGTTAGGCATCGAGGAAGTAGACATGAGGATGGCCGTTGGGAAATGCGATTCCAGGAAGGCGGCTGGAGTGGATGGGATTCCTGGCACTGTAGTGAGATTATTGGCGGAGCAAAAGCCTAGCGTTCTCCTGACAGTGCTCAACGGAATAAATACCTATGGAAAAATACCGGCGGTATGGAAATAGGCTAGGGTGGTACTAATACCCAAGCCTGGCAAAGATCCTGCGACGTCATCGGCGTATAGGCCGATTAGCATACTGTCGGCGTTGAGAAAGGTGTGGAAGCACACGCTGAAAATGCTCATCGAGAGGAGCGTTGGTCTGGATCCCTTTCATAGGGACCAGTATGGCTTTCTTCATAAAGGAGGGGGACTCTTGAAGCCCTGGATAGGACGGTCGCAGTTGCTGAAGAGTGCAGAAGAAAGGGCCTGGCGTGTGTTCTGGTCGCCCTTGATGTGAAGAACGCCTTCTACACTCTAAGGTGGGAGAGGATAATGGAGGAGGATCGAAGGAGACGGCTACCGGGACGGCTACAGGAGTTGTTAGCGGACTATTTGGCTGAGAGGAGAATACTGGTACACTGTCGTGACGGTGTCGTAGGGAGGAACGTCTACGCGGGGGTTCCGCAGGGATCGGTCTTAGGACCGTTACTGTGGAATCTCGTGTATGACGAGGTGCTGGAGGTGCTGGACCGGGAGAAGGATACCGAAACAGTAGCGTTCGCCGACGATCTGGCGGTTCTACTCAAGCTCTGAGGGTCCCACGGCGTCAATGAGAAGATAAAGGCGATCATAGCCTTGGCCACTAGGTGGTGCTGCGAAACTGGAGTGCACCTGGCCAGGAAGAAGACGGAGGTTATCCTCTTAACAAGGAAGAGGATACCTACGAATTTTTAACTTCGACGTGGGGGATGGGGGCGAGATTTCCACTAGCTGTGTTGTGAAGTACTTAGGGGTAGTGTTGGATAGTGCTAGGGGATTCTCCCCCACCTCAAAGCAGTTTGTGATAAAGCGGAACGGTTCTTGGGCGCCATACGGAGCCTACTCCCAGACGTCGGCGGGCCCAACGATTTAGTCAGGAGACTGTATTATGGTGTCTGGGAGTCTGTGGTTCTATATGGCGCACCGATATGGGCCTCTTCCCTGGGAAGAGAAACAAATAGGACGATCATGAGAAGGGCATAAAGGGCGGCGTTGATCCGTACGTCTACCGCCTACCGTACGGTGTCACATGGGGCTCTGTGTGTGCTTACCGGTAGCATGCCGATTTACATCAAGGCATGGTTGCGGTGGAAGCAGTATGGAGTGAAGAGGCGGATCAACGAGAGCCCTGAAGAAATGGCACATGTTGGGCAAGAAGAAATGAAGGATTTGGAGACGGAGGCAGAGGACAGGTGGAGATTGGAGTGGGCGTTCCACAACCCTATTGGACTAGGAGACTGGTAGAAGATCCGCTGATCTTCTACAAAAGAAAGAGGAAGATCAACTACCATACAGATGCAGATCCTTACGTAACACGGTATCTTTAACTGGTACCGTCATAGGATCGACAAAGAGTCGCACACCAGTTGTTGGGATTGTGGTGCGGTGCTGGATGACGCCGAACATGTGCTCTTTTGGTGCCCTAGATGGACGAAGGAGAGAACGGAGCTGGAGGTCGCGATCGGTGAAGACTTTTAATTGGAGAACCGGGCCGTTGAGAAGATGGCCGCGGAGGAGCGGTTTTGGAATAGGTTTTATGATTTCTGCACAAAGGCGATGAAATGCCGGCTTTCTAAAGAAAGGGAGATGGAGGTCAGGAGAAAATGGGAAGGAAGGAGGAGAAGAAGGACCAGAGCGTGTTGCGAAGTGGGCAATTCTTTTAGAGCAATTCAATTAGGCCAGGGAGGAGCATAGTGCACATCGACGCGCTAAGTCGAAATCCGTTGCTCATGGTCATGCTGCTAGACGAGGACGAACAAAGGATTGTTGCACGGCTAAGGAAGCCGCATTTGCAAGAAGATAATCTGCGGTAGATCCGGGACAACATCGAACAGCACCAAGCTGGCGGATACGTTTCAAAGGACGAAGTTTTGTACAAAGAAATAAAGGAGATACCATTGCTGGGCGTGCCAAAGTCAATGCAGACTCAAGTGGTTCGACGAGCTCACGAACACGGCCATTTGGACATCACTAAAACAGAAGCGTTATTAAAAAGGGACTATCGGTTTGTGGGCATGCGCGAGAAGGTGGATAAGGTAGTGCAGAGTTGCATCGATTGTATCCTTGCGGAGAAAAAATAAGGAAATCGAGAGGAGTTCCTGAACCCTATTGACAAGGAGGAGTTGTCATTTGACACTTATCGTGTCGATCATCTTGGACCATTGCCATCTACGAAGAAAAGGTACCGGTATATCTTCGTGGCGATTGATGCCTTCACAAAGTTCGTTTGGTTGTATTCCACAAAATCAACAAGTTCTGCAGAAGTTATTCGCCATTTGAGGAAGCAGTCTGTAGGTTTCGGAAATTCGAGAAGAATTATCTCGGATCGCGGGACGATATTCACAGCCGTTGCCTTTGAGGATTATTGGAATGAGAAAGGTATACAGCACGGCTGGACTACAATGCACAAGTAGAAAGAGTGAAACGGACGCTTATTCCCCTATTGACGAATTTGTCTGCGCCAACACCAGACAAGTGGTTACACCTAGAGATAGCGCAAAGGTATTTGAACGCAACCACCAGCAGAAGTACGAATGTTACCCCGTTCCAACTCTTGTTTGGAACGCGGATGAGAATGCGTGCAGCTGATCGAAGACGAGTGGGCCGTGATGTTCTAGGAGGAGCGAGATCAGCTACGCGTAAAGGCAAAAAAACGGATCGAGGAAATTCAAGCTAAAAACAGACGGACGTTTAACAAGAGACGTAAAGAGGCAACAGCGTATAAGACAGGAGGTTTAGTGGCGATCGAGAGGACGCAGGTTCTGGTCCGGAGTTGCAGTCGCAGTTCCTTGGGCCGTACCGCGTGGTAAAAGTCTTGCGGAATGACTGCTATGTGGTACAACGAGAGGGCGAACACGAAGGGTCACGAACAACAACCACGGCGGCTAATCGCATGAAATGGTGGGACGTTGTTGAAGTCAGTGGTGAGGGTGAAATTAGTGATGATGAGCACATCCGAGGGCAGATGTGATTGTCAGGCATACGGCCGAATGTAGTATCATGAACGAGGGGCCTAAGGGGTGTTGTACGGATCGTAAACAAGCGGTTGCCTAGGTGTGAATTATAAACAAGCGGTTGCTCAGCATATGCGTACTGGGGCTATGAGAAAAGACAAGGGGATGCTAGGGGACGATAAACGAATTAACAGGAGTATGAATTGAGAAGTCCGAGAGTGCGGATTGCGTTGTCAAGATAGTGTTGTTAGCGTTGTTAAAAGAAAGTTGAATTTGCGTTGACGAAAATTGTTAATTAATTATCTAATTGTTTTAATTATTATACGTTTATTGCAATTGGGTCATGTTTAATAACCACTGTTTTCTGTTTAATTAACATCTGTTTAATCCATTTATCATTAATAAACTAATCATAATAATTTACGATATGGACATTTGATAACTAATAAAACAAGTTTAAGTTGTCATATTATCCTTTCTGGGGACGACTCTGAACAGGTATCCAATGTCAAGAGCGCTATAATTGTCCGAATAACTACCGACATTGGCGCTGAGATTATGCGGGAGATAGAGGAGGTGCAGCTGTCACTCCTTCTAAAGGCCTGAAGGCTACCTATGTTCATAGGCTCAGGTAGCCATCCCATAAAGTACGACCGGTTAGAATATACGCGCTTCTGCGTGAAACGATGCGTATCCTCGAAAATGAGGTTAATCACTTCCAGGCGACGGTGGCGAGTCCAACCTTAGGGCGACTTCAAGAGGTGTGGATCATTCCAAGAGGTCTCGTCATTCCGGCAATGAATTTGGGAAGAGATCGCGGTGCCTCAGAGAAGCTCGGACAATGAGATGTCATTCGCATGTCAACGTCGGCGCTCAGAAAATGTCTTATTAGACACTAGTTATCTTCAAAGACAAAGAAATTCTGACCTGGCCTGGCCAAAATAATGCTCTAAAGAAAACCGGCCACGTTGCTGCTATTATCCTTGCGAAAGGCATAGCTACAAGATATCAACAATATTTTACGACAAAGAGCAAGTTAACTCCATTATATTATAAGATTTCTATCGTAAAACGATGTTATCAAAAACTTTTGCACGTAACTGTATATATAAATTAGCAACAAATTAGCAACACTGCGGTTTAAAGACTTACTTCGGGTTAAACACAGACGTTGATTCAAGAATCACCCAAAATTTAATGAGCTAGAGAGGAGCAGAGTTCAGTTCTAAGTTCTGCTGGGTCTGCCATTTAAGGTCTATCTACGGATTGATTGATAAAACAGATTCTAAGGATTTCAGTTATTCTACATATTCGAAAGCCTTTCATAATATTATAAACTTTTGTGTTCTAGCTTCCATCATTATAGTATATTATTATGATTAAAATGATTGCCATTTTAGCTATTCTATTAATATTACTATATTCTTTGTACAAATATTGTTATTTGATATTTCTGTTCTTTGATAAATCTCTTTAAAGATAGTAACCTGTAAATTTCTACACGCCCACGATCGCTATCCACTCTCGATCTTACGAGATACCATTGGAGTAAAGCGCTCGTCTAAAGATCAATGCCCGCTGGCCAAACACTGAAGTTCGTAAATTGCCCCCCAATTGGTTTTCGAATAGAACTCTTTTGCTTGCTGTTACTTCGCAAACAGCTTCAAGGACTGTTCACAATGTAAAGTTGCAGAGGACAACCTCTCTGACGGATACTTCCATCGTGAATCTTTGTTCGCGAATAGAATAGAGTTGGTTCCAAACAGAGGACATAAAAATTTGGCCATGCAGGTCATAAACCGTAATTCCTTCCATATATCCAATGATTGTTCGCAAACTGTTCAACAGCGTGATCTCGGTGACCGAACTTTCCCTGAACACATTTAATGAATAGCACACTTCAATAACTGTAACTTCAGTAACAGTAAATTCAGTAACAAATATCTTTTTGAGGAGCAATAGTTATTACTAATTTAATTTCAGCTATCCCATATATTGGACAATTTACAGTTGAATGAATCTGAGGTGGATTTTCAATTAATAATGATACATTAAACCGATTTTATTCATTTCATTTTATTTTACCATTTATTATTTTAATAATAGTATTTATACATTTAATTATCCTTCATATTATAGGATCATCAAACCCAATACATTCAAAACTAAATATTTATAAAATTAATTTTCATCCATATTTTTCAATAATGATTTAATTACAATCATTTTAACATTTATTTTATTTATATTAATTAACTTACAAATACCTTACATCTTAGGTGATCCAGATAATTTTAAAACAGCAAATCCAATAATTACACCAATTCATATTAAACCTGAATGATATTTTTTATTTGCATATTCAATTCTACGAACAATTCCAAATAAACTAGGAGGAGTAATTATACTTTTTATATCAATTTTTATTTTATATTTAAATCCATTAATTAATTTAAATAATTTAAAAAATAATAAATTTTATTTTATAAATAAAATTTTTTATTGATGATTTATTAATATTTTTATTATACTTACTTGATTAGGAAAACAAATAATTGAATACCCATATACTAATTTAAATATATTACTTACATCCTTATATTTTTTATATTTAATTTTCTCATTTTTTATAAATAATATTTGAGATACATAGAGAAAATTAATTTTAACTTATTAACTACGAAAATAGGAATGGGGAAGTATGAAAGAAAGTAGGAAACTAAGAAGTATGTTTTCATGCGGTCATAAAATTTCCTCGGGTATAAAGCCAGGTATAATTCCTTAGGAAATTTTGAAAACATTTGGGGGAGGGGGTGCAAACCCTTGGAGGCGGAGCAAAAGACACTTTTGCAATGTCCGTCTGTTGCAATTCTGTCCTGCTTCTGTCGTCCTCTTTCTTACAACTCTATAATTTTCACTGCTTTAATACTTTTCTTGAACTATCAATATCATATAGCAGTGTACTATATCCAATTAATAATAATAGTAGGATACATTGAATTAATAATAAATTTAAATCAAGAATCTCAATAATAATATCAACAATTTTTTTAGGATTTTATTTTAATTTTATACAAATTTTTGAATATTATAATTCATTTTTCTGTATTAATGATAGAATTTTTGCATCTATTTTTTTTTATCTACCGGATTTCATGGTATTCATGTTCTTATTGGAACACTATTTTTATTATATTCTTTAATACGAATATTAAAAAATCATTTTTCAACAATTCATCACATTAATTTTGAATTTGCTATTTGATATTGACATTTTGTTGATGTAATTTGATTATTTATTTATATATTTTATTATATTATTATAAATTAAATTAACTTTAAATATATAGTATAATAAATTACAATTAATTTCCAATTAAAAAATTTAATATTAAATTAATATATTTAATTTATATAATTTATTATTTATTAATTTTTGTAATTTTATTAATTATTTATTTATTTAATAAATTTTTATCAATACATAAAAAATTTAATATAGAAAAAAATTTACCTTATGAATGTGGATTTAATCCTATTACAAAAATAAATATTCCATTTTCATTACCATTTTATTTAATTTCATTAACATTTCTAATTTTTGATGTAGAAATTGTTTTACTAA
>NW_022884536.1:0-20559 GCF_011952205.1 Bombus bifarius
ATTGAATATACAAATATAAATTGGACAGAGAACGATATTTATTTAACGGAAACTAAATACAATACTCGTATCTATATCAAATAACTTTACAGTTATTTGATCACTCTCGTCACAACGAATCTAACACACACACACTCTCTCTCTCTAACAACTCTATCAATTCTCACGACTCTACTCTTCGACGACTCGAAACCTCTAACGACTCTACTCTTCGACGACTCAATTAGCTCTGATCTTCGCCAATACACTCCTGCTCGGTCGTGCTCGCTCTTGCTCTCGTCCTCTCTCACACACACACACGCACACTTTTCGGCTCACATACTCTGGCCTCTCGATTGCCACCCCTTGAAATGTGGAACCGTACTTCTGTTTTGACGCTGCTTATCTTTTCTCGCGTCACTGTTACTAGGCGCTCTTGGATGTAAACAAACCACGAAAGACGACGTACACGGTGTTTTCTAATTTCAACCGATCTCCAATCAAAGCTATTCTACGATATTACAAATATTAAGAATCGAAGATCCAGTGTGGAGAATTTGAAGGGTTGACTCTGAGATTTGAGAGTAATTTCAGAGAATAGAAGCTTAATTCCTGCGATTACTTCCTTCACATACTTCCCCTTTTCGGATCTTGACACTACGCAAGTCTCTTTCGGTCGTGCCGTACACCTCGCTGCAATATGTCCAAATCCGCTGCACTCGGAACACCTAACACCTTCTCCCCTCTCCGGACACTTAACACTTAGATGATCCTCACTACCGCAAATGAAGCATCTTCTTTTCTTCATTGCATCTACAGATTGACTGGGCTTCCCGTTCTTCTGGGTTTTAGCCGGCTTCACAATCGACTTTATTCTGCGACTCTTCTGCTCTTCGTACATCACTAACCTCTTCCTCAACTCTTTGATTGACGTAGCGCCGTACAATATAGCCTTATTGTTCTCGTCGTCTATTATTCCATCCACGATGTATTCCACCTTTGCTTCCTCCTCTATGTCCACATGGTTGGCTATTTCAAGCATGCGGTCATGTAAGCCAAACATGCTTCATCACTCTCCTTTTTTGTTTCTTCAAGTTTCTGATGTACTTGCCTACTGTTGACTTTCCTCGAAAATTCTTTCACTAGCCCCCTCTTCAATTCATGCCAAGTCCTGGCATGACACTCGAAGCTCGCAAATATTTTCGCTGATCCATTCAGCAGCTTCCTCGCGTAGACTGCCTTCTGCCCATCCGACCACATGCACGTATCAGCGACTTCCTCGAACGATTCGAACCATCGTTCGACATTTTCACCTTTGTTGCCACTAAACGACTCTAATGCATCTTCGACGTCTCTAAACCTCAGTGTCGAACCAACACATGCCCTTCGACAATATTCATCACGGTCCTGATACACCCTTCGCGTACCTCTCTTGTATCCTCTTGCGTTTTTTTTTTTTTGTCATTTTCATACTCACTTTCGTCGTCGCTTTCTTCTTCCGACGATATGTCATTACCATCCATGGCCGCTTGTAGCCGTGCGCGTAATTCTACTTTTCTTCCCGTCGTTTTTAAACCCAAACTAGCGAGGCGCTCCTTCAACTCCTTCGTATTCATTTTCTCAAAACTTTCATCTTCGTTACAATCACGCTCAGCTCTCTGTACATTTCCTAAATCTCGTTGACCGGTTGGCTCTTCACCGCCCGTCGATCCCTTAGGATACGATTGTCCAGCCCTACACGCCCGATTCAGCCTTGCAATCAGCACTGACCTCGCACCAGATATAGGGAGGTTCATTCGCGCGAGCTTACTCCTCAGCTCCTCCAGCGTCGAACCCTCTTCATCCGACAATCGTTCGTCCCCAACGTTTGCCATTTTTCACACTACACAAACTTAAACAGTCAACGATATCGTCTTTTATCGCACCGCGTACCGGTAAATTCACAACTAGCTCGAATAGCTCTGTTAAACCGTTTCGTTTTCTGTCTTGTCCAATCCCGGACGAGCCCCCAAAAATGTAATATCGTGATATAATATTTACAAGGAATGGATGATACAGATGTTAATCGGACAGAAAAAGACGATTGTTGTTCAACCTGAACTATTCACACCAAACGTACAGAAAACAGCACAACTAAATAATTAGATAACGACTCGACTTTCACAAAATGCAATCAACACTCTCTCGGCAACGACACTCGCAAACTCTGTTTGTTGATTCCTTTTTTCCCGTCCCTTGGCAACCGCTCATGGCCAAGATCACGTAGGTCTCCTCTTTCCAAAACTACGCGATCAAAAACAAACGCCTCGGCTCTCGCGACATTCCACGCGGTTCACCCGCCAACTCCCAGACCTCTCACTCACGATACTACATATATACATTAACTATTTTTATATGTGTGTACAGAACTGATGGCGAACTCATCAACCATTTTCTGAACGACGGATGGAAGAACATGAATAGCAATCCACACAGTGGAACTGTAAAGTATTTGTACGCCACTCACTAAACCAAACACTGATGCTATCCACCTGTAAACAAACAACGTTTATAACTATGCATATAATTTTCACTTATGTTCACCACTATATATATATACACGCATGTTGTAAAGTAGGCGATATTTATAGCATTCACTTCCATTGATAATGCAAGTGACTCATAAAAATAAGCCGTCATATTTACCATTGCACGCACATATATATATATATATATATATATATATATATATACACACTCGAAAACAAGGTACATTTGTGATATTTATTCCTATTGATGATATATACTTATATATTTATAACAATAAAACAAATCTCATTTATACTACTTACCAATACGTACGCATATATGTATATAATTACAATCCAAGTAGTATTCATAATATTTATTTTCACTGATAACAAGTACGTAAAACCTAAAATAAAACAAAGGTTTTAACAATAAAAAAAACAAAAAAAGAAAAAGGGGAAGAAGAAAAAAAGGAAAGAAAAAAAATATAACATTGTTAGGGAAGTGATACATTTACACTGTACATGAGAGTGTGTGTGTAAGGGCCAGAGAGCGTCAAGGTCTTAGTGGAGACAAAAGACTGTTGCCAGATGTTAGAAGAATCTAGGATAGTCGGTTGGCGACCAGCGTGCGTGCAAGACGTTCTTCAGAGAGTAATATAGATGTATAACTGTTGTGTGGGAAACGTAGGCAATAATTTGTATTCCCATATCCTCGAATTTGCTTAACAAATATATATAAATATAAAATTTTCTTTTTCTATAAAAGGTTATTCCTATTTCTGATAAACTCGAGAAATGAAAACATTATACCATGATACACTGACACAAAGATACACCACACAGAAGAGACTAATAGAGAACGCTTTAAGCTTGGCAAACTTACCGCACGACGAATTTGCATACACCATAACCAAAACCCAGGACAGATGGCTTTGATCGCAGGAGAAGCGGTCCATATAGTCAAATGCATTCCGGTACAAGTAAAGGTACGACATACAACAAAATGCTACTCGGAACTACCCGTTTGGCAAAGGAATCGCACCACAGGAACTCCGCCCGGACGTGCGCCAAACGTGGCGATATTCAGCACCATCGTCGTTGGCCACGAGCGGAATGTATACCCAAAAGAGCTCGATGCACTACGGGACCACGTCATGTTCCCGGCAGAAAATCTGCAGTCTTGAACGCATTGGCCAGAGGAGCAACAGGAAAAACAATCGTCCCTGGAACAGTAAACATCCTGGGAATGATGGACAAAACACATTAACGACAATAGCGAAAAATACCGTATCAAGCTTGTTTTATGGAATCTGGAACTGTCAGTGCAGCAATATTTGGAATACTCGCAATATTTAAACTAATCAAGACAATAATATATATAGCCGCACACGGATACCAGTTACGTGAAACTTACGAATGCGGAATCGCCCTATTAGGAGCAATATGCGGCTCAGTCACCCACCCGCTACTATACCTCAAAAGAAGACGAAATATCGATGATCAAACAGCACAACCTCAAGGGATATCGATAACACCGGTGGTCACTCAACTACCAACGACATCTACGTCCGCCTTGAGCGAACTCAGAGATACCATCAGTCAAATTTCCTTTGGAAATTTGAACTCCAAGGGCGGGGATGTCACGTCCCGCGCTCCGCACGCGCCGTAACAAGAACAAGAAAACCATTCTATACAAAACACGCGAATAAAGATTTGAATGCACAAACGAACACACGGCACTACGAAACGAAAGGAAGGATTAACAAAACGAGGGCGATTAACGGATCCAACCAATAAACAAAATACATATACACACAATTCTAAATAAACCAGGAAATAAGAATAACTACAAAAGGGGAAAATAATTGAAACGCCAGGAATATATATATATAAATATATTTCAATCAATCAATTTGGAGAGTTACATATAAGTATAAACATATATGCCGAACATGTAATAACCTAGTAAATATTAGAGACAGTGCTTCCAATACTATGCAATAAATACAATATTATCAATTTATGAAATATAAGTATACATGAAGTCAAAAACTAATAGTTTAACGAATACATAAAACATACAATATTGTATTATTAAAGAAATGAAGGTTACATTGTCAGAAATATATATATATATGTGTGCGAATTCTATCAAACCGATAATCTAAGATACATACTTAAAACTAGCCTACATTCCGGTAAAGGATAAATAAATAATTGACATTTCATTTCGTATGAATACTACACTGCCAAGAGAAATATGCATATGAATACGTATATATATATATATATATATATACGTATATTCACACGAACAATACTTTTGTCACTTTAAAGCAATATTAATAAATAAATGTTCTAATTGCGGTAGAATAAGGAAAAACGAGCGGCAGACGGAAAATTACTTCGATATTAAACAAAACTAAAGACCCGTCACTATAACTTTACTGATGACATTTATGAGCAGCCATGTTAGATTTACACGCGTATGGCGACAGGAATATTAGGGATTAATGGAAGTCAGTCGCGAGAAATAAATCATGAAAACACATTGTTAACACTTTTCTTTAATAAAATCTGTGCGCAACTACAAATGTAAAAAATATATATATGTCGGAGATGAAAGAACACCGGAGTCTGTAATTGAACAATTGTAGTTATTCAATCCGATTGTAATTGTTCGAGAGTTGTGATAATGAGCTTGGGCTCGAGGCGACAGTCAGTCGCCGAACGTAGCCGCGGTTACGGGATGAACGCTTTGTTTAACAAAGGTATGGAGTAATTCTATAGCTCTCCTTAAAAGAAATATTCGTGGCGACACGCGACAGTAAACATTCCAACGGTTTCTGTCCTGTGGCTCGCCACACGCAGACCCTGTTCTTCGAGTAAGATGATTGCCAGATGTCGATGCGTCTCCGCAGTACATGCTCGGCTAGCTCGAGGGCTCGTTATAAATCTTAAGGTTTAGTTAACTAAAGTCCTTCAAACAGACAAACAGTCTTTGTCCCAACTACGGGAAGTTAGGGGAGACATATTTTTCAACGAGCGGCGTCTCCCACTAGCAACTTTGCCTCGAGGGCGGCTAGCATCTTTTTCTAACCACCGATATGGAGATTGACCAATTAGCAGCAACGCCAATTTCCCTTACTTTCTGAACGGAGGCTTTTCTCGACGAATCCGATGATCTCGTGTCCTTAGACACACCCCATTATAGTTTTCCTCTGTGGCATGATCGGGACGGGAAAGACATTCTCGCTCGCGATCTCATTGATGAAAGGAGTAACTCTTTACGACCAGTGAATATTACGCGTCCGACTTAGATTTTGTGAGTACGTTCATCTATCATCCCGTCGACCGCGGATTCGTTATTGAACCTAGGATCATTGTCATTAGTTTCTCGAGTACCTAACAACCGCGGTTACTTGTCCGGTTCTATAATAATCGTATTTGCACTAGTCAATGTCTTCTCTATTGCATAACGATAACGTGTAACCCAAACGAAGATTCGTTTCACGCCCCTAACCCTAATTCTAATGTAAACCCGACATATATATATATATATATATATAATATTTTAAAATATTAATAAAAAATAATAATATTGCTATAAATATTTAATTATCTATAAAATTAAATTATAAAATATTAATACTTAAATATTCTACCCTTTATTTTTAAATTGTTTAATATACAATTTTTTTTATTTTGAAAAAATGGAAATTACTATAATATAAATTGTATAATATATAATTTAAAAATTTTTTATTTATGATATATATATATTAAATTATAAAATATCAAAAATTTCAATTATATATTAATATAAATAAAAAATATTAATGATATTATAAAATTAAAAATATTAAAAATTTTAAGATTGTATTTTTAATATTAATAAAAACAATATTAATAATATTACTATAAATATTTTATTTATAATATTTAAATAAATATAATTATTAAATTATAAAAATATTAAAAATTTTTAAATTATATTTTTAGTTCTAATGAAAAGATATTAATAATATTATTATAAATATTTTATTTATAATACTTATATAAATATAGTAATTATTATTATTATTAAATTATAAAAATATTAAAAATTTTAATTTAATATATATATATTATTTATTCATTAATACGTTCATGCTGTAATACACGAACATATGCGTTACTCTGCTACTCACGATGCATCGTAACAAGTATGCATTTTTGTATGAAAAACCGTTTATTTTCATTTTATGTTCGTTTTTAAAGTCAGATGCGATACGAAATAACGTCAGTGTTGTTTTCTGGCTGCTCGCGAACATATGATATCTATTCCATTTTCATATTGATTTTATCTACACGTTAAAGCGAGCTGTGGAATAAATCAAACTTGCTCGAGCCTGCTTGAATCTCTGTATCATTGTATCATAATGTGAGAACTTTCACAAGCCTAAATCTTGGCAGTCTGACGATCGAGAATATTGCTATCGGAAGAATCGCTCTCATCCGTAAACAAGATATTTCCAAGGATTGCGTTATAATTTTCTTAGCGGCTAACCATCGAATATTCGTCAAACGACATAATTTCGCACACGGCGAACCTTATAACGTACACCTTTTTGGCGTATTATTTTTCCCACTTTTTTTTTTTTATTAACGTGGAGGACACCAGGTCGTTTCTGGGAAAAAGCGGCGTGGTAGTGGCGGACGCCAACGGACTAAAACCTCCATGATGACCGTCCCGGCAGCGATCTAGAGGGGCCCGGGAACTGGTGTGAGGGATACACCCCCCCCCGCGCTCAATACACCCCCTAATGGAGCGATATGCGGCCACGTCACACCGCGCCTCGTCGCCGGAGCCGCCGTGCCAGACAATCCGTGCCGTTCCCCTGCCGGGCAGATTTGCGACGGACCTAGCGCACCTCACCGAAGCGCTTCCATGGCCTCTGCCGCGCCCTCGCCGGTCAATTCTCTCAGGGTGAGAGTATTATTTTTCCCACTGCTGCGTGTGAAACCCCTATTGGACAAACTGTTCTTTGCAATACATCGATGGATAAATACGCGCACAAACACGCAATACGTGCAATAGAATGCTCGAGGTCAATTTTGTGATCCTCTTTTTCAACAGATCTTCGCAAATCCGAAGGTGTAGAATTACCTCCCAAAGACATAAGATGACAACAAACACTTTCTTGACACACTGTATAACATTGAGGTATCCAGTTTTGCCACATACAATTTTGTCATTGTCACGTTTGACTTTGTTCATTGTAAAGTCAAATTTGCACACTCCATCTGTGAAATAGTACGAAGAAATCATAGTGACTTGTATTCCTTATGATATCATGATGCCACATAATATATAATACAATACAATAATTCGCGAACAGATCACTCGTTAATTGCTTTTAAAAGAATTACCACGGAAGCTTCCTAACACGCTACCCGGGGGCCAGGGATTTATTTCGTCGATAAGTTAGGTTATTAAACTTATGTTCTTTCATTGAAGACATCGATGGACGCTGTGTTCCAGAAATAGCCAATCACACTTGGCGAAGCATAATAGTAATTTACAATAACAAATACTTAAGAATGCCTAATTTTGTTAAACATAGGGTTCAATTTACAATTATGTAAATATTACTTCTTGAAAGTAACTTCTTAATCAATTTTAACAAATTTTGTAAAATCATGTAATAAATCTTATTATTTATCATACGCGTGTATTAAGCCAATTGCCAACCGAACATGTTCAAACTGTATTTTTTTCAAAACGGGACCTTAAGCTAAAAAGCTTTATTTCACATATTCGACTTGTTCTTGTATGTGGTATCAGCACCTAGTCGGATGCCCGCGTTATGCAGGACACCCTGATGGCGTTGAACGCAACGATTCAAATTGAACTGAAAAGTCGTTATGTTTTCAGAGGACTTGTGTGTAGAGGATGGTTGATCGTGAGATTTATTAGACAAGATTGCTCGTTGTTGAAACCTTCAAGTATATTTTCAAATGATTAAATAAATAATTATAGATAATGTTCGCAAAGACGGTAGATACTCGTAGATACTGATCCATAACTCTCGTGAACTCTTTACGATTGCGTCCGTTTAAACTGGTATAGTATAAACAGATCGGGGGAGAGTCGGAGAATTCAAATTCGTCTTTGTTCGACGGTTCGACGGTTCGACGGTTCGACGGTAACGTAACGGCGACATTGTTTTGCCCGGAGTTTATTTATTAATATATTATGTATGTCCTCACGATCTTGATACTCCGAAGCAAAAAAACAACAACATGATTTGAAATGTTCTCTAGCTCATGTACCGCTACGTGTACTTTCAAGGAGCAAAACTGACACAGTTCCGCTTGTGACGCGAGACGGAGATTATCGTTTCACTTCCTTTAACGCATTTTTGCCATTGAAAGACACTAATTTCTGTGACTTGCTTTATCTCTGTTATAAATTTCTCATTATATTTAAAATTTTATAGTTTTTGTGCAAACGTAAAAGGTAAGTAAATATTAATAAATATTATAATAATATAATATAATGCTATATAATAATATTAATAAATACTTCGCTATTTACTTATTTTATTTCCATTAAGGTATATTGTATTTTTCATTGCATTACTTTCATTTTTATTTAGTGTAATAATAAACGCATACGTTAATATTCATTGGCATTAGTGTAATTGTAAGCTTCACTGTAAATTTAATAAAATTTATAAGAACGGAATTATTAAAAGGGTATATATGTGTAATTAAACTAGATTCTATTCTCAATGTTACTTCATTATTTTATTATTGTTTCATATATATATATATTTTTTTTAATTTACATGTGCTTCTAAGTTAATAGAACTAAACACATGTGTATGTATTAATTGCTATATACGTCATAATTTCAACCATAATATTAAATTATGGTATGTATTATTAAAAAGTATAGTTTAATGTATATATTAAATACATATCATTTATTCGTAGATTTTATGGATACTGGATCAAAGATGGAGATTAAAGAAATGATTACCAAAGATATATCGAATATACATAATTATTCCTTGGATGTTAAAAAATATATTAACAACCAGCTTGAAGACACTCTGGATTATTTACATGGTTTAATTGCTGAAATACCACAATCAGTCCCTGGCCCTTCAACTACAAAGAGGCCGAAAGTTTTGAAGAAAAAAGGTTATCGCCGTAAAGAGACTATCCCAGAAAATGATATTATCAATACTGACAATACAGTAACAGATTCAGCAGTACATGATAAAACAGAAAATAAAGATGTAAAAACTGGGGATGTGCTGGAAACAACAATTGACCGAACAAAAAGAAAGGCTGCAATAAAAGCTGCAATTAATATTAAAAAGCAGCAGTCAATGTCACTTGTTACAAAATTACGAAGGCTAACTCTTGATGATGACAGTAATGTAAATGTTTGTGTCATATTATGATGAAATTTAATACTTTTAATCTTACACCATATCTTATGTTACTAATCAATACTAACCCTTATATGTAGTACCCAATAATGTTTGATATCGGTTAATTAATGCGTCAAAATCTAATTGCTTATACAATTGTATGTACATTGTGTATATAAATACTACTATAACGTTGTTAAATATATTCTAAATTTTTAGAGGAAACGTGAAGGCCGACCTAAAAAAAAGGAAAGTGCTAGAAGTAGTTCAGATGAAAAAAACACAAAAGGTCCTACAAAACATAGTAAAACAAAAAAGAATGTTTTAAGCGCATAAAATCACATGTAGCTCTCTATTTGTCTAGTCGCTTTTGTAGCAATATCACTATGTCCTCTGACATACTTGAAGTTTCTTACAATTCACAAATTAAATGAACAACTGTGCAAGCGAAATCGCTGCTGTAGAATCCCCGCTTCTGTAGAATCAGTCGTATGGATTTCAAAATTTAGTGTGTCGCCGGGATTAGCGTTATCCAAAGTACGCCACAGGAATAGAACATAAAGATATTTCTCAAAATTTGTTATTGCTGATATGATATTGCTGAAATACAAGGCTGCAGTTTCTTAATGTCGTCAAAACATTCAGTTCTTTTTTGGTCAGTCACTTTTCGCGTGTGTCACGACCGGCATACTTCAAATCCGACGGACTGACGATAGAGATAAAGATGTGGCGGCACTCGGCGACAATGTATATCGCTGAAGTGCCTAATGAACCATCAACATCCCAACGGTCCTTCCATCGAAGGTTCTAGAAGAAAGAGCACGTGGCAACGATCGCGGACGCCTAGCAAATGCATGGACGGTGGGGATGTTGAGGAATGACAAAAGAAAGTAATCGGATCCGATCGAAAGTAAAATCATAAGAGTCAGTCTTAGAAAGTCATGCCTAGAGTTCGGAAGTAGATTGTAAAGTGTATTGATGTTAGAAAAAAAATAAAGTTTTCTTTTTTTATTTTTTTACCTCAAATTCCTTTTTTATTTTGTTATTTTACGTGACACGTGCTTTGTATTGCTCTGTCGAATTTGAAAGTTTCTATTACGATAGCGGATGGTGCGAAAGACGCAAGTTTCTAGTATTTTAGAGATGTCTGAACGTCAGCTGCGTGATTATGTAACAAAAAATGGAGATATCCATTGAAATATTTTAACACGCAAGAGATTTCATGTTAAGACAATACACGCAAAGTAAATACACACGAATATAATAGTATATCCCTTTCGATGTCATTCGATTTTTGTGTCATTCATTTTTTCCCCGATATATTTGAGCGATTCGAGATAAACAGGAGACACTTCTAAACAATTCCTCTCAAAAGTGGCAGGAATTAATATTTTTTCTACGGAAAACAAATAACTCTGGAAATATTGAAAATGTAAAAGAATAGGAAGCTTAAAATCCGTTCACTTGTCGATGCAATGAGCAGAACAATACATATTTGCGATAATAAGAAGAATATCTCTAATGATACTGTAGTATCGGGGAGAAGGGCCCAAGAAACGTCGAGCTAACTACAGACAATGTCGCGAGGGCAGAGGCGCTGTCGGCTCCATCAATGCATTACCGGGTCCTTCAAGTAAATAGCCTTGCCGAAAAGACCTACGTGACCCTGGCTACGAGCGTCTGCAGAACACGTGTGCGGTGGGCCTAGCAAAAGACAATAGAGTGCTACAACGGCCAAAGAGTCAGTCGAGAAGCAGAGTGCGAGTTGAGCGGATACGGAGTGTGAGTCGGCGTGCGACGATATTGTAGTCGGTCCTTTTGTTATTGAATATCACTTAGTAAAATACACTAAACTTTGAACTCTACCATCATCACTTGTCCTTACTCTAAGAAACCATCAGTTACTACAATACTTTTAATACATCAAAAGGCAAATACTATAAAAAGATTCGACGCGCTCTTTGAATACAGCTACTATCAAGATGTATAAACATTAGTACACATAATTAGCCTAGATCGTGTCGAAGTAGTAAGTACGTATGTACTTTTGACGAATTTTTAAATTCAAAATTCTTTTGAAATCACGTTTAAAATACAGTTATTCTTAGAATATGATTTAAAATATAATCTTCTTTTTACTTTTTGCGTAATTTATTACGTAAGTCATTACTAAAGAAAGTTACTTTCCAGTTGTGTTACAAAGTAATCCACTTTGTACACAGGTATGTAATAAATTGCCAGAAACTTTGATGAGAACGAACTTTTTATTAAAAAAAGTGACATCTTTCATGTATGATTTCCTCTTCAATCTAATATTTGCTTGGTAGTAGTATATCAAATATTTTTGAGCTAAAAGTAAGTAATAAATATTCGGTAGGTTTATATGCGGAATGCATAAATAATTGTTATGAGTATTGAAAGTATTACATTTTTCTGTCTAAATCGTTTCGGTTCAATTTGGAAAATCTTATTCTGCGTGTGCAATTAATACCAGCAGCATGTCAACTCTAAAGTTTCATATCACGAAAAGAGCTTATGCAAAAGACGAGTAAGAGTTAAGTTTGACATCGAGTAAAGAAAACCCAATTTGAAATTGATCTAACAGTGTTTTTCTAAATTATTTCTACGTATTGTTCAATTTGTTCTTTTCTCAATATTGTTGGATTTAATTAACGCAGCGTCATATTTACGCTAATATCTGCTTGTTAAGCATAATTTTAATATATAATAACATGATCTATAACTCTTTACAATTTATATTTTATCATGGCATATGTTTTAGAATATTCTCCGGCTTCTTGTAATTTTTATTCATACCTATTCCACGTGTATCATGTTCTCTTTATTAACTTGAAACGTTTTACACGCACAGGTGTACGCGAGTACTATCAATTACACGTACATACAGAACTTCCTCAAGCTAATATTATCAACTTTAGAGCTATTAATAAATGTTCATAAAGGGGATACTTCTTCACGACATGTAGTTTAATAGTTTATTAACACATTGACTGCCACGCGTGTTTCCAAAAAAATCTGCGTCAGGCCACGCGTACAGCAGTACCAAGCGTTCTCTGCTAGGTGCTCCTATCGATATTTTGCTCGAGTGGTGGTCTCAAGAATGATCTTTCGTTTCGCTTGTTCGCTACATTAAAACCGCTAGCTGTTGTCGAATATAACGAAGGAAAGTGTGGTATAGATTATTCCGATCAAATGGTTTCTTATGCCACCACAATTAGAAAAGGAATCAAATGGTACAGAAAACGTGGCATACAATTCCTTCTGGGAATTTCTGTTGTAAACGCTTTGACGGTTCACAAAATTGCAACAAGGAAAAATATAAATATTGGAATATTTAGACAATTACTAGTTGCAAAATTATTAGGGTTGTCTAAAAATACGAAGAATCCTTGTCTTCGACAGAGTCAGCACAATATCGCCGTTCGGAAAAATGATTCCGGAAGAAGCATTAGACGCGCGTGCAAACTATGTTATGCAAGTAAAAGACGTCGAATGGACCGAACAAAGGCACAAAAGAATTTGAAGAAAACAACAACTTCTTGTCCAAATTGTCCCGACCAACCTCAGCTATGTATAGAATGTTTTTTTTTATTTTATTTTTATTTTATATTTTCTATTTTATAACAATTTTTATTTACAACGTATTACAACGTATTTTTATTTTATAACAATTCAACAGTTTTATTATTATGAAATATCTTTTCAAATACCTACGACGATCCTTAGCAAGTAGTCAAATAAGCGACACCCGAATATGGGTTACGCGGCCTGACCAGAAACTTTGCTGACACCCGAATGCGGGTGTCGTGGTAGTCAACGTGTTAATAAATGTTCTTCAGTAAATTATTAATTTGAATTAAAATACTGGTGGAACTAATATACCTAATTTTGTTTTTATCATGTATTGTTTATGTAGATAGCTTGCTGAAAAAATTGTGCAGGAACGAATCGCGTAACAAAGTACAGTGCATTCGAGATGTAACATTTCAGTGCAAATAATAAATTATTTTCAAACAAATAATCAAAATTTTTATTTAAATCTTCTCGAGATTTTTACGTATTACAAGACAATTGTTATTTTATAAATTCAGAAACATAGTTATATCCACTGTATATACTACGTACATATATGTATAAAATATATGATTTTTTAGGAATATCTCTCTACTTTAAACTGTTACTAGCAAAAATACTTTGCAAGTAGCATTCTTATATGTTGGATTACAAGCTATTTCAATTAGCCTTGTAGTGAATATACCGTACAATATTTGTAATTTTAGCGAATGTCGTGATATTGTTCTGTAGGAGTACCAAAACATAGTTATCTTCTATTAGCAAATAAAATTCTATTTTTGATGAAATTTAGTAAAAAATATTAAAGTATCCGAGGAACAATTTCTTTTGCCTGCAAAAGTCACTTTGAGCAGGTGAAATCGAATCCTCAAGATTTTGATTAACTTGTGATGATCCGAGATACAGTAAAACTTTGCATCGCTCTATTGAAAAATATTCGTGCGCTAGGAATAAATCTCGAGTAAATAATGAGTTTGCTATTTTAAAGATAAAACGTGTAACAGGCATTACATGTAAGAAATACAATGCGGGCAAAATAACAGCTCACTTAACACTTCTGTTAATTTCTAAATACATAGGATTTTTCACCAGATATTAGCGCTTTTATTGGAACAAACAAATGAAAATGAACAATTCCGTGTAACATATTTCGGAGCCATATTGATCTGATATGTCAAACATATACATTGATATTTCGAAAATTAAAAATTATTTTCTAGAGTTGACATGTTGTTTTTCAGGTAAGTAAAATGTTTTTTAATGTATACTATATCTAATTTATTAAGTGTAATTACTAATTATTTGCCCCACTTTTATAATTTCCTTTGTATATTATATACATTATAATCTAAAACGTATTTGTTCAACGTATTTGTCGTCCAATACCGATGATTTAGTCATAGACCGAATTTCTTTTACCTGTAAGTTCAATATTTTGGCAACTGAGACTAAATTAGAAGGTGTCCGTTTAATTTTTCTTCTACCTTTTCCATAGAAAAATGTCTGAAAGTCCAAAACAGAAAAGAGAGAAATGGTCAGAGGAGAACATGAATGGGGCTTCGAAGCTACTCTTCAAAAATAAAATGGCCCAAAGACAGGTCACTGAAGCTTTCAATGTTTCAAAAACGACGAATGTGAAGTCTGGGCACACGTCGAATGCGCAGATCAAGAAAATATTAAGTATTTTCCATACAATATACATAAAAATCAAATTTGAATAAGAATATGTATACTGACATCTAGAGGACTTTTTAAAACATTATTAGCCATTTAGAGCAAAAGATCAAATAATTAAATAATTGATCGGTACTGGACGACAATTTTTCGTTTCCTACAAATTCCGACATTAGTATTCTTGCACATGGTTAATTCGTCAATTCGTATTATTGAATTTCATAAAATTAATTTTCCTACTTTTATCAAGTTCCATTTGTGCTATAAAGTCACTTTGTAAATTTTCACTTTTATCAACTCTAGCACAAGGTACCGTGCGACTCTCCCTTGCATCTTAATTTGTATGTGATTCGAAATCCAAATTATTCGATATTTTTCATACCAAACTACGATAAAGATTCTTAACAACTTCTGCAAGATTACCTATACTAGCATTTATGACGTTCCTGTCTCACAAGATCAATAACCAAGCCTTTTCCTCGATTCTTTTTCTCTGATGAAACGTTAAATAGTTTTCTTCCTTCTTTCTGTCCGGATGAATTTTATCTTTTTCGTAGGTCATTGATATCTGGTCGCTTTTTTAAATTACTTTTTCCGTAGTTTTCATGTCACAATAAAGAGATTAAAAAATGCTGGATCAAAATTCTTAATGCTTTTCTCACCCACTCCGTACTGTTATCTTTCTGTTCATGTTCAAAATAGCGAATAGAGGTACATATAGAGGCGAATACTTCTGTGTTTAGTCTATTGACACCCCCTCCCTCTCGCCCCTTGATGAGGTTGACTCGTGTTAGATTACAATATCAGTTTGCCTAACAATCGGAACTACATGGAATTTTGGGGATATACAGGCTGAGTCTTCAACAGCAAACCACCTGAATAATTCTTTCAATTTTTTGAGACGCAGGGAAATGTTTGAAACAAAAGTTGTTTGGTTTCGAGGAGGCTATTACGCGATGGAAAAAGTTTTTCTCAGATGGACGCGTTTACGAGTTTTAAAGAACACTTTAATAGGCTTCGTTTTTTCTTTTAAGTGTAGCCGTGTAGTTTTGAATACCTATTTGTCCCATTGTTGCTCTTTTGAAGACGGATTTAAATATCGCGGTCATTTAAGGTCACTCAAGGTCATAAAACGTAGTAAAATAGTCCAATCGAACGTAATGTTTCAATATTCAGAAACAAAGGAAAATGGATTTACCATTTTCAAGATAAGCGGCCCGTTTATAAAACACCATTAAACTAGGAGACGCAATCAATTGGAGAAAAGATAAATTTTCTGTGACTACTTATCGTACTCGAATTCGACTCTACATCTTCGTTACTTTGTCGAAATTGCTATGTATAATAATTATTAATTATGAATAACGAAAGAAATCCTTAACCGAAAAATACTTCGTTATTCAGTATTCGTTGTTTAATATAATTATAAAACACCAATCAATAATAACACAGGTACTTCACAGTGAGATATTTGAATTATTCATCTAATATAAAGAATAAGAATTTTGGAACAAAAAATTAAACGGTTAGTACAAACATTCGATAATTGCACGAAAAAGTCCTCTACGTAGTTACACAGCCGTCGTGTCCACTTTGAGAAGGACAGATTTCCCTGAGGTATCGCGGAAATTTGGCGGTCCATTGCGATCGAGCAGTGTAACATGATCCAATATTATCAGTTATCGTTGAGACAATGTGTCCGAGTAATCATTCAAAACTGAAAATTGCCTTATTTTAGGCTTTTTAAAATTAAATTTCCACTAACGCATTTGTAGGATTTCCCCGACTAAAATAAGATCAAACATGATATAATATGAATAATATTTAATTATCAATTATTAAGTAAGCAAATATGTTCCAAATTTTATCGTGTTTGGTGTCATTTTAACCAGTAAAACGCGAGAAACATATTAGCAAAAATTTCATTGATCAAAAATCGCAAATAAGAATCTTTCAACTTATCGCCAGTCTTTAACGAGGCTCTCTGTCTCTTTCATTCGCGTTGTCAATTTTGAGGAATAGAGTCGTTCCTACGTCTCCATAATTGTAACGTTTCAGTCCCGATTTTTGTGCAATTATCGAATGTAATTATTAAATTTGTATACACGACATATTACAAACATTGAATCGAATCTTCTTCTGCAAAACGTTATCGAACACGAAAAAACGAACACGAATAATCGAATCGAAAATTACTAAACGATCGGCTGTTGGATAAGTGTTTACTAAGAATCTGACTAAGTACACTCTCTTAAATGCAAATGACTCATTGAACTTTTTTGATATTAACTTTTTAATGAACGGCAATCCTCGAATAAAATCTTACTCAAACTGATAACATTAACAAAATATTTAAAAAATGTCAAAATCGGCGGTATCTCCTTTTTTTGTAAATATCTACCGGCTATCGAATCCATTGATTCTCGATTGCCTTATCTGTTTGCTTGTGTATATCTTTTATATATACATAGATGGATACACAAATAAGTTTCGTCTATGGCGAGATCAATTTAGCCACCTGAGTAACCAGCTATCTTTCGAATCAACAGATACAATACCGATACAATGATACGACATGCGATGTACATACTCGAAACGTTACAGATTGAATCAATGAATTAATGAATTAATGAAGAGTAACTGCTAATCATTGGTAGGATACACGCTTGTTAAAGATCGAAGATGTCCGTGAATTAATTAGCTTTGAAATTAAAAGGTTAGGTACGTGGGAGATTTTGCGTTTGAGGAAAATTATTCGAAGATAGCAATATGGTTGATGATACGGAAGTGTAGGGGTAATAGGGTGAATGCAACGAGCAATGTATAATAAACAATTGATAATTGGTAATAATGTATAAATAATTCGTAACGATTAAGAATAGAAGCAGATAGTAATATTTAATTAGAACCCATGTTTTTTGTTTCAACTTCCAATTTATGTTCCTTTGATAGCAAAAACTAAAATAGAATTGATTATAATAAGTTTTGAATATAGGAGATTGAAAATTGAAATGGTTTATCAATTGGGCTGATTTCAAACTAATCTCGTAAAAAAGTTGTAAAGAGGGGAAATATAGCTTTAAGAAATACGCAATTAGTCGAGTGTTTACGGTACGTGCCAATAACAAGACAAGCTTTTGACTTTTGGAGAAGTCGACTGTAACAAAAATATATTATATTATATTATATTATATATTATATTATATTATATTATATTATATATTATAGCTATAATTTTAGCAGATACTGTTTATCTATTTCGTTTTGCGTGTATTAACGTTCTCATGGTGTATCGTATAGTAATTAATGCATCAGATTATATACATATCGGTGTTTGTAGGTAACACGTTATACAGAGTGGAGAAGCAACATCAAATTGTCACGATTGCAAAATAAAATGAGTGAACGGCTGGTGAACGAGCAAAATACTCGTACAATAACAAGTGAATGTAAAGGGAGCTCTAAATTCCAAGAAATTCCATTTTATCAGCCGAACAAAATGTATAATCTGATAACGTTTTGAGGATAGTAAGTTAGGCAGGCGAAAAAAATAGGTGTTAACGATCAAGTATAACAGATACAGTAGTAAATATTCAACAATTTTTCAACCGTAATGTATTTATACACAAATCTGCTTACTTTGTATCAAAGTTTCTGTTGAAAATGACAACGTGAGTTCGTGCTCGCCATCCATATGCAGATGCGTTAGTGATAAGAAATAGTAACTAGAGGATGATACTAGTTACAATCGATAGATTTAATCGATAGGCTTAAGATGCTTTTTTGTTTTTATCCCTAGTTTTTGTAAGCGTGTGCAATAAAGGCTTTTTTTGGCTCAGAACGGTGTAATAGATTTATCCATTCAATAAAATAATAACTACTCTGATCTTACCTCTGAGTATAGAAATAACAACAGTTTCGATACATATATTTTTATGTACAGCATGTATAAAAAGTGTCAGGGCGTATAAGTGTCCACTAGCGTGATTTCGGAGGATCGGAGCCTCTGGATCGATTGATTCATGCAAAATTTTGTAAAAATTGACGTTTGCTGGCACCGTATGCTACTTAGCACGAGGATCAAATGGAACTTTACTGGGAAAGTATGTTTGGATACCATGATGTGCAAGATATTATTCTTGTATATGTAGGATTTGTATACATTTTAATCAATTTACTTTTTTTAATCAATTTAATCCTCATTTTATCAATAAATCCAATTATTTTGCCATCTATCTCTATTACCGACTATCGAATTGTTCGTTGTTCCAAAAATGTGTTGCGCGCAATACTGGGCACTATTAAATAAATTTTCATTTAAATAATTGTTTAAATGTTAAAAGACAGACATAAATTATTTGCAATTTCAACAAGTTTAGATATATTATTTAAAATAATGAGATTAATTGTTATTTACAAATTTTATTTTCTATTTATTCTAAAAGAAAGCTAATAAAATCAGAATCTTTGTTTGAAAGTCTTTTTTCACGCAGTAGATAATTCTGTAATAATGTGAAATCACGCTGATTGCTCCATTCTGTTTATCACGGGCTATCCCACCTGCTAACGAAAACTTGTTGTTTTCTCGTTGATGTCACATTGCTTACTTTCTACCTGACTGCGAAATATAAACTTGTTGCGAATAATCTCGATGTAAGACCCAATGAAATTTCAACGTCATTTCTCCAGAAAACGGTTCAATTGCGACTCATAGCTTATTTTGAAAAGTTGGCAAGTTGGTCCTCGCGATGAGTAGACGTTTGTAAAACTGTATCATCCAGAGTTGTAGAATTAGGGTGGTCCGGTCAAATAAGTGTATTTTTTATATACTCTGTACATATACAGGCTTTTACAGAATAATTCCATACCGCCAGACAGGATAAGACGTCAAACAAGAAAAAAAAAACATTTTTATTTTCTTCAGCTTATTTTTGCGCGTAAACTTTTTGTATTTAAAGCTAAAGTTTGAAATAGTTGTCGATACTCTGTCACACTGAACGTATTTCATTGTAAGCTAGCTCAAGCATAAACAAAGCCTTATACAAGAAAACTTCATCCTCTTCCTTTGACTTACTTTTGCATACAGAAAAATCTGCAGTCTAAGTGTGCTATCCTGAGATTCCTTGATTATACATATCTTTTCTAAATTTTTCGTTTCTGTTAACAAAACTTCCATAAATGATAAAGTGCAGGTATTCCTAAAGGAAAAAAAAATGTAAAGAAACTAAAATTAACGCCCAAACACCCAAAATTTCAACATTAACCCGCCATATATATATTGTTAAATATGTAAATTCGCACGTTCGTGGGGAGACGCGATCTCGAGGAAGTGCGCCAACGGGAGTCGTAAATTCCCGTTACGATTGACTAATCGA